>NC_142951.1:15108985-15213985 GCF_046866305.1 Octopus bimaculoides | reverse complement strand
CTTCTTTCGGTTTCCATCTATGAAATCCACTCACAGGGCTTTGCTTGGCCTGAGACTATAGTAGAAGACACCCTTTAAAGTATAGAGTTAAATTTCATGTAGCTACCTGTTGGCAACTTTTCTCCACCATCCATTTTGTAAGGGGTATTACCCATTTTTCTGAGTTCTTTTCACAGCTATGCCTCATTCAAAATTTGCATTAGTTTTTGTATGAAAAAAAAGAGGAGGGAGGGCTTGTTTGTAGTTTGTAGAGGAAATGTTACTCATGCCTGAAAAAAAAACATAGTCTTTCCTCCCAACTTAAAGACATGAAGAACTATGAAAGAAGGCGGATAAGTATCCAGGGTGGGGGAAAGAAAAGAAACCTAACAGTCGATCATTCTAGAACTTCCCCTTCCTTTCAGTCACCACTCACTCTCTGTCTCACTCCATTTCTGTCCCTCCTCTCTCTTGCTTTACCACTCACTTCAAGTATACCTCCTCTCCAATTTTTATTTTTATTTTTATTTCTACCTCTCCCTTCAAGTGTGGAAAAATAACAGTAACATCCACAAGTATTTGCTGAGAGACAGACTGACAGACAGAAGGAGAGAGAGAGTGAGGTAGACAGACAGAATAACTGTCAGACAGACAGACAGAATAACTGTCAGACAGACAGACAGACATACATACAGAGAGCTAGTTAGTTAGATAGATAGATAGATAGATAGATAGATAGATAGATAGATAGGCCACTTGAAGGTTTATCTTGCCCCAGTTCACTCAGCAGGCCAAAATGAGTTGTAGCTGTAATTCAAAGGCATTATGTCATGCTTGAGAAGAAGACTCATCAAGCTGAGAGAAATTGCAGTTGTGGAGGATACCAGTGTCATGCAAATGGCACTCATGCCAGTGGAATGTAACAGCACCCATTACATTCTCAGAGTGGTTGGCGTTAGGAAGAGCATCCAGCTATAGAAAACCATGCCAAATCAGACTGGAGTTTGGTGCTAGCCAGCCTGGTCAAACTGTCCAAACCATGCCAGCATGGACAACGAACGTTAAATGATGATACTCTTTTACTCTTTTACTTGTTTCAGTCATTTGACTGTGGCCTTGCTGGAGCACCGCCTTTTTTTAGTCGAGCTAATCGACCCCTGGACTTATTCTTTGTAAGCCTAGTACTTGTTCTATTGGTCTCTTTTAGATGAACAGCTAAGTTACGGGGACGTAAACACACCAGCATCGGTTGTCAAGCGATGTTGGGGGGACAAACACAGACACACAAACATATACACACACACATATATATATATATATATATATATATATATATATACACATATATACGACGGGCTTCTTTCAGTTTCCGTCTACCAAATCCACTCACAAGGCTTTGGTCGGCCCAAGGCTATAGTAGAAGACACTTGCCCAAGGTGCCACACAGTAGGACTGAACCTGGAACCATGTGGTTGGTAAGCAAGCTACTTACCACACAGCCACTATATATATATAGGGGTACACTTTGCTAGCCACTACTATCATGTTAAATACCATTCCATATCCATATTGGATGTTATATTCTGGAAACTTTCTCACCCTAGTAGAGGGAAAAGACCACTCCACTGCATTGATGCTTTTGACAGACCCGCAATATGAAATTGGGGATCTAAAAAACTTATAAGGGTGGGTGGAGGAGTGGACAGCGATTCCTGATGTGAAATGGTGAAACAATCTCAGCTGCAGTTGCTTGCTAGAGTAGAAGAGGAGGTATTTAATAAATTCCTGTATTTATTTATTGACTGGTTGTATGTGTATTTGTTTTTGCATATCAAAATGTTTTAACATGCCTTAATCACTGTTTTGTATTTTTATATTTTTGCTCCACCACCATCACTCTGTTTGCGTGTATGTGTGTGTGAGTATATGTGTGTGTGTGTGTGTGTGTGTCCTCATACGTGCATGTGGGTATTTGCGTTCTTCCTTCATAGCACCACAATAAGTATAGAAATTCTTCATTATCATCACCCTCCTCCTCCTCCTCCTCCTCCTCCTCCTCATCATCATCATCATCATCATCATCATCATCATCATCATCATCAAACTGTTCATTGCAACTGTCTTATCAGTGCTGTTATAGAGCAGTGAAACATGGACACTGACAAAGGAATTATCAAATGGGTAAGATGGCTACTACACAAGGGTGATACAAATGACCCTAAATGTGAAACGACAACAATATCCAACAAACAAACGCCTTTATGAAAACCTGCTGAATGTTACCAAGAAGATCAGGCAATGACAACTGCAACTATCTGGTCATTATGTGCATCACCCTGAATTGAGGGCATAGGAATTAGCCTTGTGGAACCCACTTCATGGAGAAAAACACACTTACATCAACAACTTGATCACAGACACTGGCCTAGGATGCATCCTGGACCTTGACACACTGATGTTGGACTGAGAAGTGTAATACTCTCTTGCAAACACAGGAACTATTCATCATTTGCTCATTTTGTTAAATCTATGTAATCTCCTAACTATGATTATCCTTAATTAATCTTAAGGTAAAGCTTATCCACACTAGCAACTTACTAATATCATTCTTTCTACTAAATTATTCCTTCTTATGATTACCTTTGTATATTCCTCTTACTCAGCACATTCAACCCTGCTTACAACCATCCCACCCCCTCACCATGTATTCTTTCGCCATTTTCTATCTCCTCTTCAACCAAAACCACTTACAACCACCCCTCTGCCTTAGCTACCAATCTATCTGAGTCTAGGACATTTACCCCCCCCCCCCCATGGACAATAACCCCCGAAGGACAATTACCTCTGAGGACAACAGATGATGATTTAAAACTTCTTAATATATTGGAGAGGGGTAATTAACCAAGGGGGGTAATTGTCCTAGGAGGTAGTTGTCATCAGAGGGAATTGTCCTGATACAACCTATCCACCCTTCCCTCCCTCTCTAACTACCTCCCTTTTTTTTACTTTCATACACTTCTACATACCTCAGCACTCCACCTCCACTGCCAACCCACCTTCATTATTTGATTCCCCACTCCATCCTAAACCATTTAGCCCTAACTACAGTTGCCTTGGCTACCAATTCACTCCCACTCTGTCCACCGCCCTCTATTTTCTCTCATACCTTTCTACATACCTTAGTAATCTCCCTCTGTTGCCAACCTAACTTCTTCCTTTGAATTGCCCCTTAGCCACCCTATAGACATTCATGAATTTGATCATTTCCCTCCCTCTAATAATTGCCACCCCTTTTCTCACTGTCTCAACTCCCATAGTCCTATAGCCATTATCCCTAAATTTTGACATCTATTCACAAACCTAACACCAACTGACCACTCTTCAATTACTACCCCTCCCACCCCTACCACTCATCTCCTACCTCTCCACCTCTTTTCCTACCTTTCTCACTACCCTGATTGTTAAGTCCCATCCATCTTCCTCAACTGACTCCCTTATCTCCTTCCATCCTTCCCTGCTTCAACATTCCCCACCATGTCTCCCCCTTCCAATACTGCTTGCTCTCCACATTTAATCTTTCCATCATTAAACTTGTCTGCATCCTGATCTGAAATGTAAAATTTTTTTCTACCCTGATAACAGAGGTTTGATTTATTCAATGTTCGTTTGCTTCCATTACTGAATGCATATTTTGATGGATCTCTGAGCCCCCAGAAACAGCTGTTGGACTTGTAACACCTTACCTCCTCCCTTTTAATTTTCTATATCGTTTCAACTCTATGTAAGTTTGATCTATACATATAGATATCTATATATTTATACTTAAATATTCATCGTCTGAAAATCTTCAGTCTTTGCTTTCTTTCTGTTTACATGCATACATGTATATATATTTTGAATATCAAACCAAAACTGTTATATTTAATTTGTTTATCCGCATAATTACTCCCCCTCTCTATGTATATATGCTCATACATACATATGTACATACATACATATGAACATATATACATACACACACACACACATACATACAAACATACATACAAACATACATACATAAATACATACACATATACAATGGGTTTCTTAAAGTTTCCATCAACCAAATTCACTCATAATGCATTTGTTGATGTGAAGCATTAGTAGAAGACACTTGCCTAATGTGCCACATAATAAGACAGAACCCAAAACCATGTGACAGTCAAACAAATTTCTTAAGCATGCAGCCATACCTGCCCATGGACTATGAAAAAATGTTACATGCACAGAAGCCATCATATTTTTATGGCACAAGTAACTGTCTGCTTACATACCATTGGACCACATACACTGTCATAGATACAAATTATAGCTAATACTTTACTGTTGAATACAAAGAGAAAAGCCTTTAGGTAAATTAAGAAATTTCTCCATGATCCCACCAATGTTTTGAATGGACATACCATTGATTAATAAATCTGTTGTCCTTTTTATGACATGGGTATACTTGTATATCTCTAAGCATGAAGGTAAGTTGATATGTATACAAGTGAATCTATACACACATATCTTCTTTGTCTATCCATCAGTATCTACTCTACTTTTCTAATGCTCAAGCTTTCTCGACCTCTACCTCTACCTGTCTGTCTCTGTTTCTGTCTGTCTGTCTGTCTGCCTGTCTGTCTGTCTGTCTCTCTCTCTCTCTCTCTCTCTTTTATCTGTCTATGTTTGTGCTTATCTCTATACTGTCTGTTTCAATCTCACCATACTCAATCTTCAGCTTTTTGTGTTCCAACTTTTCTTTGGTCACCACCACTACCACCACCTCCATCACTGTCGCTGCCACCACCACTGCTGTCGCTGCTGCCACCACCACCACCACTACCACCACCCCCATCACCGCCACCACTGCCGCCGCCGCCACCGCCACCATCACCACCACCACCACCACTACTGCCGCCGCCGCCGCCACCACCACCATCACAGCCACCACCACCACCACCACCACCACTGCCGTCGCCGCCGCCGCCGCTGCCACCAACACCACCACCACCACCACCATCACCACCACCACTATCACTACCTCCACCACCACCACTTTTGCTGCCTCCACCTCCACTACTGCTATCATTGCTGCCACTGCTGCCTCCACTGACACCACCACCTCCATGAAAACAACAACAATCTCTAACACTAAAATAACACCCACCACCACCACCACCATCACTATTAGTATTACTGCCACCACAACAATAACCTCCAACACAACTACTACAGCAAGTACTACCACCTCACCACCACCACAACAACAACAATCTCCAGCACAACTAGTACAGTAACTACTACCACCCATGCCCCCCCCACCACCACCACAACCACTACAACAATATTTTCCAACACAACTACTTCAACACCACAACATCAACCTGTAGCACAACTGGTACCACAACTCTCACCATCACCACCACTTCAACAATAACTACACAACTACAACCAAACAGCTTCCAACACAACCACTACAACAATCACCACCACTGCTACTACTTTTCTAACACTCTGTAATGGGGGGGGGGCTTCTATGTAGTCACTCAAGCTGCTAAAAATAGCAGCAAAATCTCTCTCAGATCCAGATCTCAGCCCATAGTTTTAAAAGAAAGTATGGGCTCATTAGACATTGTATTTCAATATATATATATACTGCTGAAAAGACAGAATGGTCATAGTTGGATGCCTTTGGTCATAAACTGACTTGATCAGGATTGATCTAGAGTAGTAGTTCTCAACCAGGGTTTATATGGCCCCTTAGGGTCCATACAACAGAATAGTAGATATAAGGTGACGAGCTGGCAGAAACGTTAGCACGCCGGGTGAAATGCATAGTGGTATTTCGTCTGCCGCTACGTTCTGAGTTCAAATTCCACCGTGGTCAATTTTGCCTTTCCTTTCGGGGTCGATTAAATATGTACCAGTTACGCACTGGGGTCGATATAATCGACTTAATCCGTTTGTTTGTCTTTGTTTGTCCCCTCTGTGTGTAACCCCTTGTGGGCAGTAAAGAAATAAGAATAGTGAATTGGGGATTGATAATAGTATTTTAAGGTCCCCTGAAAAAATTTCACTTTAGATGTATGTATTGGTATGTTTTGCAAGAAACAGCTAAGTTGTTTTTTTCTCTAATATTTTGCATAGTTCAATCTACACAAGTTAATGTGTGAAAAACAAAATAGGAATTTTGAAAGACGTATCTATAAAACTAGTTTTTAAACATCAAATGGCTATGGGGGTCCACCAGAATAAAATAGCAATCAAAGGGGTCCATAGATAAAAAATGGTTGAGAACCCCTTGTGCAATGTGATTTTTGTCCTTTGGTAGCAACTGTTATTTCGTATTTGCTTACCCCTAGAAAGTATGAAAAATGGCTAATATTTCCTTCAAACTTTGCTTTTGTTACATCTATTCAAACCTCAAACAATTCCTCTCAGCACGTGGCAATGATGCTCTCCCACTACTCCTGCTCATCATCAGAGATGCACAAATTGTCAGCCACTAAGGGACATGTTCAAGTGGTTGCAGTCAAGCAACTGACAAGTAAATCTGGGGTTTTGAGCAGAATATTTGCCATAATGATACTTCTACTTCAGCAACTCAGCACTGAATCAGTCTGAAATGTAATGGAAAATAGGAAATAGCTACATAACAACCAACAGTGCTACCACCACCACCACCACCACCACCACCAAGGCCACCGCCACCATCGCCGCTGCTGCCACCACCACAACCATCACTACAGTGACTACATTCTTCTCCCCCAGACATGTAAGTTACCACCAACACCACAATAATCACTAAAAGCAATGCTGGAAACATTGCAAGTACAAGCAAAACAAAATCTAAATGCTTTTATCATAGCCAGTAACAGTTGTATAATGTTCCCAATAAGGTAAATAACCGCATTTTGTGTGGTACTATGATAAAAACAGAGATAACCACTCCCACATATATTTCAAATATTGTGTTATGTGATAAAGAAGAAAAAAAAACAAATAACTTTTCTTGTTTGTTAAGCTTTTTGTTTTCTTTATCTTTTATTTTATCTTTTATTTTATCTTTTACTTGTTTCAGTCATTAGACTGTGGCCATGCTGGGGCATGGCTATGGAATGTTCAAATTCTGCTGAGGTTGACTTTGCCTTTCATCCTTTCAGGGTCAATAAATTAATTACCAGTGAAACACTGGGGTCAAATGTAATTGACTAGCCCCCTCCCCCAAATTTCCGGCCTTGTGCCTATACTAGAAAGGATTATTATTATTATTATTATTATTATTATTATTATTATTATTATTATTATTATTATTATTATTAAGGTGAGCTGGCAGAATTGTTAGCACACCAGGCAAAATGCTTTATGACATTTTGTTCAACTTTATGTTCTGAGTTCAAACTCTGCTGAGGTCGACTTTGCCTTTCATCCTTTTGGATAATGAGGTTGATATAATTGATTTTCTCCCTCACCCCTGAAATTGCTGGCCTAGTGCCAAAATTTGAAATCAATAATAATAATAACAAATGCCCGGATGCAGTACCAGGCAGTGGCTCCTATGGCTTCTGGTCTCAACTAATTGGAAGTGTTATCATGTACATTGTTTTGTCTTTGTATAAAAGATGGGCTACAGCAAATATTCTGCTCAATACCATAGATTTGCTTGTCAGTTGTTTGACCATAACCAGTTGAGCATATCCTTTGGGTGGAGGCGCAATGGCCCAGTGGTTAGGGCAGCGAACTCGCGGTCATAGGATTGCGGTTTTGATTTCCAGACCGGGCGTTGTGAGTGTTTATTGAGCGAAAACACCTAAAGTCCACAAGGCTCTGGCAGGGGATGGTGACGAACCCTGCTGTACTCTTTCACCACAGCTTTCTCTCACTCTCACTTCCTGTTTCTGCTGTGCCTGTAATTCAAAGGGTCAGCCTTGTCACACTGTGTCATGCTGAATATCCCCGAGAACTACGTTAACGGTACACGTGTCTGTGGAGTGCTCAGCCACTTGCACGTTAATTTCACAAGCAGGCTGTTCCGTTGATCGGATCGACTGGAACCCTTGACGTCGTAAGCGACGGAGTGCCAACAATATATCCTTTGGTCACTGGTGATATGTGCATCTCTGATCATGAGCAGTAGTGGGGGGAGCATCACAGCCATGTGTTGAGAGGAACTTTTGGAGTTTGAATAATTAATCTCTGGAAACACGGGTGTTTCATTCAACATCCTTAAACAACCCTTATTCAGGGACCTTTTGAGTAGGATGAGCTTCTCAACCTGAAGAAAATTCTAATTGGGCCCCAGCTGCAAGGTCATGCGCTGTTTATCTTGATATGAGATCACCATGTCACGCACATGTGGTTGTGATGTATGTGCCTGATGTAAGTTTATCAGACAGATAGTCATGATGGGTATGCTGGGCTTCATATATGTCACTTTGGTTGCATGCACTGCTAGACACAACAAAGTAGCCCAAAACCTCCACTGGTTACTATGCTGTAAGTATGGATATGAGGTTACGGGTGCTTGGTGCCAACATACACTGGAAAAGGTAATGGATGAAAAGGGAAAGGCAAAAATCCTCTGAGACTTTGACTTCCAGACAGACAAGGTGTTAGAGCACCGAAGGCTGGATATAGTAACCTTTAAGAGGGGCAAACAAGAGTGCCCAATAATTGATGTGGCAGTGCCAGGAGATCAACATATCATCATGAAAGAAAGAGAAAAGGGTTCATAAATATGGAGACCTGAGAATTGAGATCGCTAAGATGTGACAGCTACATGAGTCAAACACAAAGGTTATCCCTTTTGTCATCAGAACATTGGGTTCAATACCACCCAATCTGAAAAAAACATCTGAAAACCTTAGAAATACCCTACAATCTAGATGTATTGCAAAAGTCGGCATTACTTGGAACTGCATGCCTAGTGTGTAAAGTACTGTCAGTCTGAGGTCCTTGTTGTGACTTGACAAACCGTACAAACCCCTGGTGGATACAATATCTTCAATCAACAACTTCACTATATTGTAAACTCTGCAACGTCTATAATAATAATAATAATAATAATAATAATAATAATAATAATAATAATAATCCATTCTACTATAGGCACAAGGCCTGAAATTTTGGGGGAAGGGGATAGTCAATTACATCGACCCCAGTGTTTCACTGGTACTTAATTTATTGACTATGAAAGGATGAAAGGCAAAGTCGACCTCAGCAGAACTTGAAGTCAGAACATAGCGAGGGGCGAAATACCATTTAGCATTTTGTCCAGCGTGCTAATGAAATGCTTAATGGTATTTTACCTGTCACTACATTCTGAATAATCTATTGTTCTATAGGCACAAAGCTTGAAATTTTGGGGGAAAGAACTTGTAGATTATCTTGACGCTGGTGCTTATTTTATCAACTCCAAACGGATGAAATGCAATGTCCAACATTTACGGAATTTGAACCCCAGACATAAAGCTAAAAGAAATGCTAATAATTGTGAGCAATTATTAACCCTTTAGCATTCAGATTACTCAGTCAAACATCATGCTTATTTATTGAAATTGGTTTGAATTAATAATGCATTGTCAAGTAGCTTCAAGATTTCAATGATGTTGATTGCTAAAGGGTTAATTCATTTGATCTAAGGTCTTTCATTTCTTCTAAGTAGAAAGAGATAATGAGGAATTTTTTTTATGCCCCAATCTTCCATAGTCTAAATTTGAAGTTATTGCATAGCAGTGTGTGTGTGTGTGTGTGTTTGTGTGCGTGCGTGCGCATGTGTAAATAACTTATCAGGCCTCAGAAGGTTTTTTTCTTGTTTTGAATACACAATACCATAAGTGAGATGAAAGAGATATAATGGCAAGACATTCAAGTTTTATGACTGTATCCATTAGTTTGTACAGTTCTCATTGTCTAAAACCTACAAGAATATGGATTTTTATGGATCTGCATTATACTCTGTTTACAGCTTGTGTGTGTGTGTGTGTGTCTGTGTGTGTGTGTGTGTGTGTGTGTGTGAGTTTGTGTGTGTATTTGTGTTTGTGAGTGTGTATAATTACACGTGCACACACACATACACGTGCACACACGCACACGCGCACACACACACACACACACACAAAAGCTGTTTGTGAGTGTGTATAGATACACACACACACGTGCGCGCACACACTCACACAAGCACACATGCATGCACACATGCATGCACACACACACACACACGCATGTTATATCTAGGAAGAGTCATTATGAATAAGCCTAAGTTGGTGAACTCGCAGAATCAGGTTACATGTCGGACTACATGCTTACTGACATTTCATCTGCCGTTATGTTCTGAGTTCAAATTCTGCCAAGGTTGACTTTGCGTTTCATTCTTTCAAGGTCGATAAAACAAGTACCAGTTGAGTACTGGGGTCAATGTATTCAAGTTACCCCTCCCCTGAAATTGCTACCCTCGTGCCAAAATTTGAAATCATTTTTAATAAAGCCTATAAATGCATTCACCAGTTGTTGTTTGTCTATATTTCATTTCTTTTTCTTCTCCAAATCAGTTGACGTTTGTTTATGGTCACCAAAATGTTTTGCACAAAATCAGCCTGACACCTCTTCAATGGAGGTACTTCTTTTTTTTATTTTTGAATTGCATGATAACCTTAGTAGTGGTGGTGGTGGAATGTAAGAAGTACCCAGTACATGCTGTAAAGTGGTTGATGTTTGGAAGAGTATCTGACCATAGAAACTATACCAAATCAGACATTGGAACATGGTGCAGTCTTTGGACACATCAGATATTGTCAACACATCTAACCCATAGAACATCATCATCATCATCATTTAACATCTGTTTTCCATGCTAGTATGGGCTGGACGGTTTGACAGAACTGGTAAGGTCAGGGGCCACACCAGATTCCATTGTCTGTTCTTGCATGGTTTCTATGGCTGGATGCCTTTCCTTGTACCAACCACTCCACAGAGTGTACTGGATGCTGTTTATGTGGCACTATCACCAGTGCTTTTAATGTGGAACCAGCATCAGTGTTTTTTTTATGTGGCATGAACTTTAAATGATGATGATAATCATGATGACTCAATGACATAAATGTGCATGACAAACCTTGTGGATTTAATCACAATCTACTTCACAAGAGGACTGTGATTAAATCTAATTATGATACACCTAGGAAATGGAAAAACATATGACAGAAAAGATCTAGCATATGGTGAATTCCAACTATAAAAGCATTAAATTTGCCATTGATTACCCATCCAAGCATCCCCATAAAAGGTCTCCAGTTCTAGATATGAAACTATGACTAGGAATTATAAGTGGCAATAAACAAATCCACCCCTACTCATATGGTATAAAACCCATGGTCACTAAATGTCTGGTCTTCCAGGACCCAACTTTGTCAACAAATGCAAAAATAAAAACATTGATAGCAGACCTAGTAAGGATCATAATAAATACATATGTCCACTTATGGACAAAAAATGCACATGCAAGATTTCATCTTGCATGTGCCATTCTCTAGATACAAGTAATGACATCAGTTTAGAATAGATTCAGGTTAGGATAGAAACCATTATTAACAATTATGATAACAGAGTGTGCCCCATGTACTGGAGAATATTCTGAAATAGGTTTGAAAGAAAAAGGAGAAAGCTAGGTAAGAAAAATCTCCTGGTATGGTAAAAACAAGTTCAAAGCTATGATTCATCCATGTCATGCCAAAGGTGAACTAGCTGGTGATTTTAGAAAAGCACATTGTCATATAGAAAATCACTACATGACAATCAGCTTAAGACAAGCAGATTCATCAAGTCACTACTATAAGTTTTACCTGTTTAAGAAAACACCTTGAACTGACAACAACTGCAAAGTAAGCACAAAAAACTCAAAATAAACTGCAAAACTAGAAATGTTGTGTTCCATGTGAGGTGCATGAAGAGACAATGCAGGGATGCATAGAGAGGTAATGTAGGGACACGACTATAATCCATATAGCAGAGACATTATGTAGCCTATGTGAAAGGATCGCAGATTACTGGAGAGAATACAATGAAAGGAAATAGGCATCCATGTTCTGTCAATGAGAAGCATAATGGCTCAATGAAAAAATGCAGAACTAAAAATTCTTTCCAGTTATCCAAGGGACCCTAAATCGTGATAGATTACAAAAGCTGTACAAATATAGGAAGGAGACTCCAGCTACACATTTAGTATGAAGAATGAGAGGGTTAACTACACCCTTCTAAAAATAAACCACCACCTCAAGAATACAAGAATAAGGATATAACAAATTCAAAAACAATTAACACCAACCAACACACACACATGCATACACACACGTAAAATATACACACACATACACATGCTAAGGTTCTGCTGTTAGTAAGCAGAACAATATAAAATAAATAAATAAATAAATAAAATAGTTCACATGCTTACTATAGGGATGTAACAAAGCAACAATAGTAAAACCAATTGAAAATTAAGAGCCAAGCATTTAAAAGAAAAAAAAAATGTACACTCTTTGTGATTTGAGAAGCAGTAGTAGTGGTGGAGGTGGCAGTGGCAGCAACAGTAGAGATTGCGGTGATGGATGTGATGATGATGATGATGATGATGATGATGATGAAAGTTGTGTTGCCTAGGATATACTCAAATAAGTCCTGTGTGAAAATTTTGTTTGATTTGAAGGACATTTCACTACCGTTTCTAACAGATCAAACGGCCATGCAAAGGCCCACTTGTTGGCTTAAAATATAGTTGTTAGCAGCATTCCACTGTCCTGTGAGTTATTGGTTTTTTATTGTTGTAAAAATTGTTTTGATTATTACCATTACTGTTATATATTATGAAATGAAATATTCAGTAACTCAAATAATAATAATAATAATAATAATAATAATAATAATAATAATGGTTTCAAATTTTGGCACAAGGCCAGCAACTTCGGGGAGGTTGTAAGATGATTACATCAACTCCCAGTGCTCAACTAGTACTTATTTTATTGACCCCGAAAGGACGAAAGGCAAAATCGACCCTAATGGAATTTGAACTCAGAACATAAAGACAGATGAAATACTGCTAACCATTTTGCCCAGCGTGCTAAAATAATAATAATACAAATACCATATCGGCTTCAGTTGTATGAACAGTTCACAAATATTGTGGATAAACTAAATTCCTTGACTAAGGTATGTTAGTACAAATAATAGTTAGCAACCTAATGGCATATAATGATAATACAGCTCAGGTAAATGACATCGACATCATCATCATCATCATCATCATCATCGTCGTCGTCATCATCATCGTCATCATCGTTGTTGTTGTCATCATCATTGTCATCATCATCATCATCATCAGCACCGCTGCCGCCACTACTATCACCACCACCACCACCTCCATCACTATCTGCTGCTGCGGTGGTGTTGGCATTGTCATCGTCGTTGCTGTCATCATCATCATCATCGTTGTCACTGTCATCACCGCCACTGCCACCACTACCATCATTACTCCTTATGAATCAAAAGTCCATCAATTACCTTTCTCCCCCCTTTTCAACTCTGGGCTCTTGACTGTTTCTCTCCTGTTGAATCCCCACTTTTTTCAACTCAATATCCCACCTCCAGCTATTTTTAGGGTTCCTCTCTTCCAATCACTCTTTGGTTTCCTTACAGTGTACCTTATTCCGTCTCCACTTTCACTTTCAGGTCTGTTCCTCCACTAGCACCTGCCCCACCTACTCTTCTCCCACAACCCTTCATTTCTTAACTATCCATGTTGCAATTTTAGTATTTCACCCGGGGGTCAGAAAGGGAGTCAGCCTTGCAGGATCCTCTCAGATTTTGCTGTATCATACCATATGTTTCCCTGAGGGAAGAAGGCCTTGCACTCCCAAGTCTTGTTGGTTTTGAGTCATCTTCAATGGTTCTGTAACTTCTGTTCTTTTTCTTCTTCGTGATGTTATTGTGTGGGATGGAGGCAAGTAAAATGTAAATGAGAAAAGAGTTCAAGTCGAAGGAGTGATGTGAGAGTTGAGGAAGAATGAGGGAAGGTGAGAGGAGAATGCAGAGAGAGAGAGAGAGAGAGAAAGAGAGAGAGAGAGAAAGAGAGAGTGAGAGAGAGAGAGAGAGAGAGAGAGAAAGAGAGAGAGAGAGAGAGAGAGAGAGAGAGAGAGAGAGAGAGAGAGGGTGATATGAGAAGCTTGGAAGTTAAGGTTAGAAAGCAAGAGGTCCTGGCCCTACACAAACCCATTTTTGCCTTTGGAAAGAGGTGGTTCATATTCTCTGGCCTCCATCCTTTGACCTGTCCAGCATGGGAGGCTCTACTACCATGAATGTGCACTCTTCTGGTACAGCTTTCAGGGCCACTGAGGCACACAAAGCCACCTCACTAGATTAAGAACTGAACCGTGTGGTGGATGGTTTTTATATAATTCATTTTGTTCAACTGTTCAAGGAAAAACATTAACTGGTTCAGTTTCACTGGTCTTGGCAGGTCTTAGGCATGGCTCCTTCCTCCAGAACAACCCTTAGAAGAAGTAATGAGTTGAGTAAGAGAGTTCGATAATTTCATTTGCTTTGAGGAATGTAGAATCTAAGATTCAAGCCTTGCCCTTTGTTGGAAAGTGACAAAAAGGAAAAAGCAAAATGATGTTGTCCTTTGGGATGGAGGCAAGTAAAATGTAAATGAGAAAAGAATTCTGAGTTGAAGGAGTGATGTGAGAGTTGAGGAAGAATGAGGGAAGAAGAGAGGAGAATGAAGAGAGAGTGAGGTGGTGGTGAAGAGAGGGGTGGAGTAAGAAGCTTGAAAGTTAAGGTTGGAAGGCAAGAGTTGAATGTAGGAGAAGGAGGATGAAGAGGAGGAGGAGGAAATTAAGGATTGGGGAGAGAAAATAGAAGGAGCTAGATGCTTAAACTAAGACAAACAAACAACATGAAGGCAAAGAGGAGGGATTGGGGAGTTAAGTAGGGGAAATGGGAGCAAAAGGAAAACCTGTTCCTAAAAATAATTATTCACAGATATGGACACCTTATAAGCCATACACAGAAAGATATACAATACTAACAATTTAGAGGTGTAATGTTCAAATCTGAAAGAACAATAAAGAACAAACTGTTTTTGTTTTTAGTTGTAAATATGATTGTATATGTTGGCAGTGTTTGAACAGTGGCTAGGAATGCCTTGCAGCATTTGTTTTGGTTCTCTACACACTGAGTTCAAATTCTGCCATTGTAACATTGCCTTTTATCCATGTGGAAAAGAAGATTATGTTAGTAGAACTAACTATAAATGCAGACATGGATGTATGGTAAGAAGTTTGCTTCCCAACTACATGGTTCATAGTTCAGTCCCATAGCGTGACACATTGGGCAAGTGTCTTCTACTATAGACTCAGGTTAACCAAAGGCTTGTGAGTGGATTTGGTAGATGGAAACTGAAAGAAGCCCATCGTATATATATATATATATATATATATATATATATATATATATAGAAAAGAAGAAAAGAAAATGGAGAGAAGGAAGTAATCAATTATAATTATTAACAAATTGGTCATCTTCGCTTCTTACAGCTGTTTCTATTAATCCACAATAATTTAATACAAATTTGTACATTAAATTTGCATTTATGTGACATAACCATAATTTCATCAGAGAAAAAAAAGATGTACCTTGGGGTGTTATACGTGGACCTGTCAATTCATTTCAGCAGACTCATCAGCTTAAATGAATTGACAATTGGTGTTTGTGTGTTTACTTAGCAGTTCAGCAAAAGACACCAATAGAATAAGTACCAAACTTTAAAGACAAAAACGGTACTGGGTTCAAGTTGTTTGACTAAAATCCTTCAAGGCAATGCCCCAGCACGGCCACAGTCTAAGATAAATGAGAAATAGGTAATTAATTTTTTTTTATATAAACAGGCCTATTCCCCATTTTTTTTTAAGGAGGGGGTGGCCACAACAAGACACACACCAGGCATTCCATTTATTTCCCAGCTTAAAGGAGTGAGTCCCTTTTTATGCTTGGGTCAAGGCATAGAACACAACCCCCATCCATCCTCTCCATGTGGCCAAACCACCTCAACATTCATCTATCCAATTTGATCGTTAGTTTTTCTCTCATTCCTGCTCATCTTCACACCTCCTCATTCCTCATCCTGTCCATCCGTGTCACACCAACCATAGTTCTCAGACATCTCATCTCAAACACAGCAAACCCTACTTGTGACTGGAGGGGGTGGTCAGTAGAATGCAGTCACTGTATTCCCTGCGTGGCATAAAAGGCGACTAAAGGGGGCAGGAGCGAAGGGACTGAGAATCCTCTCCTCCAAGTAAATCCATATTCCTAAAAAGACAGCAAGATTAAGTGCTGATCATTTAAAGTGGATGGAAGTTGTGGAAGAAGGAGACCCAAGAAGACATGGGATGAAGTTTTGAAGACCAATCTCAAAGCACTGAACCTTCCAAAAGAGATGACAAAGGACTGAGAAATTGGGTGCATTGCTGTACATGAGAAGACCTGCCCACCACAACAGAATTGAGATCCTAAAACCAAGTTACTACATAAAAAGCACTGATGCTGGTGCCATGTATAAAGCACTGGTGATGGAGCTACGTAAAAAGCACCCAGTACACTCTGTGGAGTGGTTTGTGTTAGAAAGAGCATCCAACTATAGAAACCAACCAAAACAGACTATGGAACCTGGTGTTGCCCCTAGCCTTGTCAGTTCCCATCAAGCTGTCCAACTCATGCCATCATGAAAGATGGACATTAAATGTTGATGATGATGATGATGGTTCTGTTGTGAAAAATTCTTCAAAAATCTGTAATTAATAATAAACTGCCTCCTTCTCTAAATCCCTGTCTGAACTCAACATCTTCAATAATTCTAATTATTCCTCACCAAAATTATGTTCTGATAGAATCAATCAGTCCAAGAATCAAAGGTACTAGTAATCACTGGTACTGTAAAGATCACTGGAATATGGACTGGTACCCTTTTATAAAGAATAACTTCTCCTTTACCATGAATATGTGTTCATAATGGACTTGATTCATTAGCACAAGAGATTATAGTACAGCCAGTTCTTCAACATTGTTGTGTCTCATTGGCCAAAAGAATCCTCCTGGCTGATCTTCTTGCTATGAGGAAACACATTGCTTAAATCTGATGGAACATATTACGAATAATTATGCAAGTCATCATTTTAATTTTTGCTGTTTACTGTGTGCATATCTTTTATCTTTCACTTGTTTCACTCATTAGACTGTGGCCATGCTGGGGCACCACCTTCAAGAGTTTTTAGTCGAGTTAATCAACCCCAGTGCTTATTTTTTGTTAAACCTGGTACATATTTTACCAGCTTCTCTTGACAGACTGCTAAGTTATAGGGACACAAACACACCAACGGTTGTCAAATGGTGGTGGTGGGAACAACCACACACACACACACACACACACACACACGCTCACGCACACACACACACACACACACACACACACACATGTAATAGGCTTTTTTCAGTTTATATTTACTAAATTCACTCACCATGATTTGATCAGCGCTAGGCTATAGTAGAAGATACTTGCCCAAGATGTCACACTGGGGGACTGAACCTCAAACCATGTGGTTGGCAAGCAACACACATTCATCATAAAACAGAAGTGGTTCTCTTGTGATGAAACACAGCAGCGAGTAGCTTATTCACATTCAAATCTGCCAGAATGAATTAAGAATAAAAATGCAAGTCATCATTTTAATTCTCATCATTCACCACAGACATGAGAATATATATATATTGTGTGTGTATGTGTATGTGTGTGTGTATACATACATATAGATAATCATAAACGTATATATACATAGATAATTATATATATGTATGTGTATATATGTAGTTATATATGTGTATATTTGCATTTATATGAGTGTATATGTATATATATGAGTCTGTATGTGTATATATATGTGTATTTATATATATATGTATGTTATGTGTACACACACACACACACACACACACACACATACATGATCTTAGTTTTCTATAATACATATGGATATGACACTAGGTGGATATGCATTTTTGTGTTTCAATTTGAATTTGTCAAACAAGATTCATATATCGAAATTATGACACAATCCTACACCCTTGAAATATCAGTGATATTTTGTGGTATGTAAACAACTGCCCAGATAGTTGTTACTCCATCAACCCAAACCTCATGTTTTGATAATATTTGTTACAAGCAATGTTATACAACCTGTCCATGGAGAATGACATGTTTTGTTATTTTGAAAGAATTGTTTTTTGTTTTTATCAGAAATTCACTTCTGAACAGATAAGAGACTTTTTTGTTTTATGTTTTATATATTATTTTCCCACACTATTTGAATATTTGCATTTTTCTTCTTCAGTATGTCAAGGTGATCTTTAGCACATATCATAACAGTATTATTACTGTTTCTTCAGTCGATGTTGTAGTTGTTGCTGAGTCAGGAATGTCGCTTTGATGCTTCTTTTTCACAATCTGAGAGGTCACATTTAGTATTTGTGACATGTGACACACATAAATGAAATCCAACGGACAAAGTAAAAAGATGAAACCAAAAATATGATGGTGACAAATATGGAGGATGGCCTCCTGCAAACTCCTTTCCTGAATAACACTATCAACATTTCAGTTTTTTATCAATTGCCTTCACAGAGAGTTACAGGTGTATATTATAGGTGTGCTAGGTGTGCACTGCACACCCACCGAAAATGGCAAATTCATTATAAATATTAACCTTACCCATTAATTTAATCACATATCTTAATGGAAATCTTTTGTTATATCCCTGCTTGGAATTTGGTGGCATTGGATGTGGCAGCACACCCAATACAACAACCACTCATACTTCACTGCAGAGAATACACTTGAAGTAAATGGGGGTGCAGATATGGCTATGTGGTTGAGATATGACTATGTGGTGGCTTCACAACCACATGGTTTCAGATCCAATCCCAATGCAAAGCATATTGGTCAAAGGTCTCATGACCAACATGTTTGTTTATGGTATTTAGTAAGTGGAAACTGTGCAGAAGTCAGTCATATGTATATGTGTGTATATATGCATATATGAAATGGTGCTGAAAAGTTTCTGGTTTTAAGGGTATCATGAAAGGCCTGGTTGGAGGTCCAACTTTGTGATTTCTTTTGCAGAGCTTAGGAAAACTGAAGGACTGCTGCAATAAGTGTGTGAATCTGAGAGGGGAATATGTTGAATAAAATCATAATTAACTGATCCTCCTGTATTTTCTTTTAGACAAAGCCAAGAACTTTTCAGCACCACCTCGTATTTATGTATGTATGTATGTATGTATGTATGTATGTATGTAGTGTGTGTGTGTGTGTGTGTGTGTGTGTGTGTGTGTGTGTGTGTGTGTGTGTGTGTCATAATTCAGTTTATTTCAAGATTTCTTGCCAATAAAGAATGAACTATTTTCTAACCAAGATCAGTGGAATTTCAACATCAACAACAGGGTATTTTTGTTTGTTTGTATGTATGTATGTATGTATGTATGTATGTGCAGATTTGTACGTTTTATGTATGTATTCTCATGTATATAGTTGCAATATCTAGACATGCTCATATATATTTAAATGATAAACTTCTGGAAAGTTTTACAGAATTTTACAGTTCCAGTGATGGATTGGATCTGTAGTCTTCGAATTAGCTTTCTCCTTTCTGGTTTTGAGAAGTCTAATTTCTCAAGATTGGTATTTAGGCAGTGTGTAACATATCCCAGGGTCCCAATAATTACAGGTGTAAACCTAAACTTGTAATCTGGATAGAGTAAATGGAGATTTCTCAATATTTCAGCATAACTATTCTCTTTTTCACTGATCTTCAGCTTTATGTTAATATCTGCTGGGCAGCTAATTTCCACAACTGTGCACAATTTCCCTTCTCTATCTCAAATCATTATGTCAGGCCTGTTGTACTTACATTTTATTGAGGCCTTCACTGGTACATTCCACCAGTATTCCTTTTTATTATGAGTGGCTATGGCTTCTACCATATTGTGGGTTCTTATTTCTTTGTCCTCAGGATTATCCTTTGAACAGATTTCATTATAGAGTGTTCTAGCTACAACATCATGTCCCATCAGTAGATAATACCGTGATAGTATTTTTGGTCAACTGCTTATGATGTGGATGATATCTTCAGTGTGAACTCCACAAATTCTGCATCGGTTGTCACATTTTACAGCTTTTCCTGGATCCCTATCCCTTTTGTGCATCAGGTTCTTGGTTGATATTTTCTGTTCCTGGATTGCAAACACATACCCTTCAAAGTGGAAAGTAGTAATCCGGCTATTGGTCCATGATAAATTGCTTTGATGATCAATGTTATTATCATCACGAAGCTTTCTACTAACATATCCATGCATAGCCTTCTGCTCATATATCCTCATCCTTTCATCTGATGATATGTTGCGGTAGAGTTGTGTGACTTCTTTGGGCATATATTCTAGGTTATCAGACAAAGAGTGTTACTCAAGGAGCTGCCTTCCAAGTGTTATGATGTTATCAACCTCAAGTAAGCAAACTTGGTGGTTAAAAGATGTTCCTGAAGGGATATGATGTGACATTCAAAGGCATTTTGGACTGATGCTAAGCCTCTGTCACCTTCCTTTTGTTTCAGGCAGAGGCAGTCTACGTCACTGTTTATATGGAAATTATGTGTGCTTGCTAGTATTTTGGGGGTTTTCACATCAACGACTCAGATCTCATCAAGTGTCCAATCAAGCAACCCAAATGTTGGTATGAGTACTGGCACTGCAAACACATTGTGGACCACTGTTTTATTGAATGCAGAGAGTTCTGAGGTCCAAATTTTCTTTATTCAGCTATAATTTTCTTTAGTGATATGTGTTTTATTACAGGTGCCATTGTAAGATATAGTTTCATCCACCCCTAGACACCTGTAACATTCGTCATCAGATACAGAGGAAACAATCAAATCATTGTTGGAGATGTTATTAGTCTGGTTTATAGTTTTCCCCCTTTTTACAACCATATAACAACATTTATCCTGAACAAACTCCAACCCTACATCCTTTGAGAATGTTGTAACCAGGTCAAGGCTCTTTTTCATCACATGCATATTTTTGCATAAAGTTTTGAGTCATCCACAAAGAAAGAGTGTGTAATTTTGGTATTTCTGTTTCCTTGTGAACCAGTGAGATATCCTCCAGACTTCCTTAACATGAATGACAAGGTGTTTACAGAGAGTATAAACAACATCACAGAGAGGCTGTCTCCTTGGAATATGCTTTTGTGATACTAAATTCTATTGGTGATAATACAGTCACTCTTTGTGTTTAATTTCAAGATGGTGGCCCACGATGAAGTCAGATCAGCTATGGCATTGACTATTCACACTGAAACTTTAGCAAGTTGAAGGGCTTCAAGCATCAACGAGTGGGGAACAGAGTCAAAGGCTTTCTTGTAGTCTAGCTACATTGAAACTAGGTTCCTCCTATGTTCTTGCACCTCTGACATCACAGTTTTGTTGATTAACAATTACTCGGCACATCCCCAGACTCTCTTCTTCCTAGCTGCTTCTTCTGCTGTGATGATGTTATTGGTTTCACAATGGTCTTGGAGGAAGAAGTTTAAACATGCTATATATATATATCTTATACATTTAAGTTTTGGCATGCAATTGGCTGGTGGTTTTTTGCCATGAGGGTAGTTCTACATTTGGGGATCAATTTTGTCTCTGCCAGAGCTAACCAGTGCGGTATGCTACTGTTTCCATTGAGAGCTTGTTGGTACAGATTAATAAGATATGGTTGGTAGAATGTTAACTTCTTGTACTAATATCCAACAATCAAGTCTCTTCCAGGTGCTTTTCCATCCTGGAGTTTCTGGATCATAGTTACAAGAGTTTCACCATCAATGTTGTATGTCTTGGATGTAATGCAGAAGCAATAATTTTTTCGGATTTCTTCCAGCCACAGAATATCTTGGTTAAATTCCTTCTCTTCACTCCAGATTTTCCTCCAGAAGGAGTCTATATCTTCTCATGAAGGAGATTCCGTAATGTTTATTGCTCCTCCTCTCATGTCTGTATATTGCTGCCAGGTCGCAGTTAATTATTTTTTTGTTTATTGTTCTTCCCTTCTGATGTCGGAGTTTTTCACTGACAGCTTTTAGCTTCTACTTGAGGCTAATCAGTTTGCAATTGTCTTCTTTTTGCTATCTCCAAACATCATTTCTGTCTCCTTTGTTACTTTCTGCTGGTGGGTCATATAGTGATTTGCTTGTTTGCATGCAATAAGCATTATTATATGACTGTTGGTCCACCGTAAACCAGTTATTTTTTTCTCTGTCTTAAAAACTCATGATGACACTTTCTTTGTTATTTTGGTTTTGTTTACTTTTTGAATATCATTCATGTACTGTTTTACAGTAGTAGCTGGAACATATGTATGTATGCATGTCTGTCTGTCCGTCTGTCTGTTTGTCTGTCTGTCCGTCTGTCTGTCTGTCTGTCTGTCTGTCTGTCTGTCTGTCTGTCTGTCTGTATGTATGTATGTATGTATGTATGTATGTATGAATATACAAGGAGGTGCTGAAAAGTTCCTGGCTTTAAGGGTGTCGTGAAAGGCTTGGCTGGAGACTCAACCTTCTGAGTTCTTTTAAAAGGCTTAGAAAAGCTGAAGGACTGCTACAATAATTGTGTGAATCTGAGAAGGGAAGACGTTGAGTAAAATCATAATTAACTGATTCTCTTTTATTTTCTTTTAGTCAAAGTCTGGAACTTTTCAGCACCTACTATATATATATATATATATATATATATATATGTACAGAGATGCTGCCAGTAAGGTGAGGGTTGGAAATGAGTACAGCAATGAATTCCGGGTAGAGGTAGGGGTCCACCAAGGTTCCGTCCTCAGCCCCCTCTTATTTATCATAGTCCTCCAGGCAATCACAGAGGAGTTCAAGACAGGTTGCCCCTGGGAGCTCCTCTATGCTGATGACCTTGCCCTAATTGTGGAGTCACTATCAGAACTAGAGGAGAAGTTTCAGGTGTGGAAGCAAGGTCTAGAATTGAAGGGCCTTAGAGTCAACCTAGCTAAAACCAAAATCCTAATAAGTAGGAAGGTAGATAAAACACAAACCCCTTCAGGTAGATGGCCCTGCTCAGTATGTAGAAAAGGAGTAGGTAGTAACTCTATAAGATGTACCCGGTGCAAGCAATGGACACATAAGAGGTGCAGCAACATCAAAGGCAGGTTAACTAGCAAGTTAGTTTTTGTTTGTGGCAGATGTTCAGGTGAAATAAAGACTGTAAACAAACAGGAAACAACTTCTATCTCATTCCAGGGTGAAAAACTAGAGGTAGTCGATAGCTTCCGCTATCTGGGCGACCAAGTTAGTAGTGGGGGTGGGTGCGCTGAAAGTGTAGCTGCTAGAATAAGAATAGCCTGGGCAAAGTTTAGAGAGCTCTTACCCCTGCTGGCGACAAAGGGACTCTCACTCAGAGTAAAAGGCAGACTGTATGACGCATGCGTACGAACAGCCATGCTACATGGCAGTGAAACATGGGCTGTAACTGCTGAGGACATACGTAAGCTCGCAAGGAATGAAGCCAGTATGCTCCGTTGGATGTGTAATGTCAATGTGAATACCCGTCAGAGTGTAAGTATCTTGAGAGAAAAGCTGAACATTAGAAGCATCAGTTGTGGTGTGGAAGAGAGACGATTGCACTGGTATGGACATGTGGTGAGAATGGATGAGGATAGCTGTGTGAAAAAGTGCCACACCCTAACAGTTGAGGGAACCCGTGGAAGAGGTAGGCCCAGGAAGACCTGGGCTGAGGTGGTGAGGCAAGACCTTCGTACATTGGGCCTCACCGAGGCGATGACTACTGACCGAGACCTTTGGAAATGTGCTGTGCGTGAGAAGACCCGGCAAGCCAAGTAAGATCGTTGCCAGTGCCCCTGGACTCGCTCTTGTGCGGGTGGCACATGAGATGCACCATTTTGAGCCTGGCCGTTGCCAGTACCGCCTGACTGGCTCCCGTAGGATTTTCGAGTGAGATCGTTGCCAGTGCCCCTGGACTGGCTTGTGCGGGTGGCACATAAAAGACACCATTTCGAGCGTGGCCGTTTTCGTGCGGGTGACACGTAAAAGCACCCACTACACTCTCTGAGTGGTTGGCGTTAGGAAGGGCATCCAGCTGTAGAAACTCTGCCAAATTAGATTGGAGCCTGGTGTTGCTATCCGGTTTCACCAGTCCTCAGTCAAATCGTCCAACCCATGCTAGCATGGAAAGCAGACGTTAAACGATGATGATGATGATGATGTACAGTAATCCTTTGACTAGCACAGGTGTTACATTAAAAAACACCCCATGATAGGTGAAAATTCACGAAGTAGAAACAGTACTGTATATTTTTTTAAATTATTTTTATAATTTGTATATATTTATTTTATTATAAATGCAAAATAACACCACAGAAGAATTGATGTAAGCTTAAATATTGGACCACAATAGATGAACCACAATATGGTGAAGGATTACTGTATATATATAAATATACGAGGGAATGCTGAAAAGTTCCTGGTTTAAGGGTATTGCGAAAGGCTTGGCTGGATGCCCAACCTTTTCTTTTACAGGGCTTAAAAAAAATGAAGGATCGCTGCAGTAAAGTGCGTGAATCTGAGAGAGAGAATATGTTGAATAAAACCATATTTAACTGATCCTCCTGTATTTTCTTTTACTCAAAGCCAGGAACTTTCCAGCACCACTCTCTTGTATATATTAGTGAATGTGTGTGGCCTAGTGGTAAAGTGCTGCACTCACACTTGCAAGATTGTGGTTTCAATTCCTTGGGCAAGGTGATGCATTGTTTTCGAGCCAAACATTTCATTTGAAGTTGCTCTGTGATCGTTCAGACATGTGATGTGTTGCATGCTACACAGCTGTACAGGAAATGTCGATTTGATGGAAGGAACGAGCTAATGTACTGCATAAATATTTGATCACTATAAACAAATTATCTGTGCAGGTTGTTCAGTAAGAAATTGTGGATTCCTCATCTGTCATCTATGACAGGAGAGCCCACAATGTATGTGTGTGTGTGTGTGTGTGTGTGTGTGTGTGTTTGTGAATGTATGACTATATGTCTATGTATGACTGTGCATCTATGTATGACTATGCAGGTATATAAATAAGTCAATATGTATTTATGTATATTTGCGTATCTATGTGTGTATATGTTTCTATATGTATCATTGTATCTATGCAACTATGTGTGTATATATGTATATATGCAAGTAAGTATGTATTTATGTATGTATGCATGTATGTAAGTATGTATGTATGTATGTATGTATGTATGTATGTGTGTATATGCGTATAAGTGTGTTTGTGAATGTATGAGTGTGTGTGTGGGGGGGGGGGGGTATATATACAAGCATAAATATATATATGTGTGTGTGTGTGTATATATATATATATATATATATATATATCATCATCATCATCATCATCGTTTAACGTCCGCTTTCCATGCTAGCATGGGTTGGACGATTTGACTGAGGACTGGTGAACCAGGTGGCTACACTAGGCTCCAATCTGATTAGGCAGAGTTTCTACAGCTGGATGCCCTTCCTAACGCCAACCATTCCGAGAGTGTAGTGGGTGCTTTTATGTGCCACCGGCACGAAGGCCAGTCAGGTGGTACTGGCGACAGTCATGCTCAAAATGGTGTATTTTATGTGCCACCTGCACAGGAGCCAGTCCAGCGGCACTGGCAACGATCTCGCTCGAATGTCTTTTCACGTGCTATCGGCACAAGTGCCAGGAAGGCGACGCTGGTAACAATCACGCTCAAATGGTGCTGTTTATGTGCCACCGGTACAGAAGCCAGACAGCTGCTCTGGCAACGATCATGCTCGAACGGTGCTCTTAGTGCTCCACTGGTAGAGGTGTCATCACGATTTTGCTTTCACTTGCCCCAACAGGTCTTCGCAAGCCAAGTTTAGTGTTCAATCAGGAGACGTTGGCATGGGTGCTAGTCATCAAATTTAGTTCGATTTCGATTTCACTTGCCTCAACAGGTTTTCGCAAGCGGAGTTTAGTGTCCAATGAAGGAAAGGAACGCATAAAGTGGGCTGGCTACATCCCTGGCAGAGGCCTTGGATTTTGGTCTCATTTGGCTTGCCGGGTCTTCTCACGCACAGCATATTTCCAAAGGTCTCGATCACAAGTCATTGCCTCATCCCAGGTCTTCCTGGGCCTACCTCTTCCATAGGTTCCCTTAACTGCTAGAGTGTGGCACTTTTTCACACAGCTATCCTCATCCATTCTCGCCACATGACCATACCAGTGCAATCGTCTCTCTTGCACACCACAACTGATGCTTCTTAGGTTCAACTTTTCTCTCAAGGTACTTACACTCTGTCGAGTATGCACACTGACATTACACATCTATCGGAGCATACTGGTTTCATTCCTTGTGAGCTGATGCATGTCCTCAGCAGTCATGGCCCATGTTTCACTGCCATGTAGCATGGCTGTTTGTACACATGCGTCATACAGTTTGCCTTTTACTCTGAGAGAGAGGCCCTTTGTCACCAACAGAGGTAAGAGCTCTCTGAACTTTGCCCAGGCTATTCTTATTCTAGCAGCTACACTTTCAGCACACCCTCCTCCACTACTAACTTGGTCACCCAGATAGCAAAAGCTATCAACTACGTCTAGTTTTTCTCTCTGGAATGTGACAGAAGTTGTTTTCTGCACATTTTCAGTGTTTATTGTTCCTGGACATCTGCCACATACAAAAACTAACTTTCTAGTTAACCTTCCTTTGATATTGCTGCACCTCTTATGTGTCCACAGCTTGCACTGGGTACATCTTATAGAGTTTCTACCTATGTCTTTTCTACAGATCAAGCAGGGCCATCTACCCGAAGGGGTTTGTGTTTTGTCTGCCTTCCTACTTATTAGGACTTTGGTTTTAGCTAGGTTGACTCTAAGGCCCTTCGATTCTAGTCCTTGCTTCCACACCTGAAACTTCTCCTCTAGTTCTGATAGTGACTCAGCAATTAGTGCAAGGTCATCAGCATAGAGGAGCTCCCAGGGGCATCCTGTCTTGAATCCTTCTGTTATCGCCTGGAGGACTATGATAAATAGGAGGGGGTTGAGGACTGAACCTTGTTGGACCCCTACCTCTACCCGGAATTCTTCACTGTACTTGTTGCCAACCCTCACCTTGCTGGTGTTCTGAATTTATTTTAAAATTTTCTTACCAATAGAGAAAATGCTAGTCATAAACCTAAAAACAACGCTCTTTCACTGGAATTTAGACATCATCCAGGTAATCATGTCTTGTCGTATCTACATATCTCTGTATGGATACATGCCTGCATGCCATCTTAGGTATGTCTGTACATTTTCACTTACGTGCACATATCTTTTCTATCTTTTACTTGCTATAGACATTGGACTGCAGCCATGCTAGGGCACTGCTTTGAAGGGTTTAACTGAACAAATTGACTCAGTACTTAGTTTTTTTTTTAGTTTGTTTTTTTAAAAATCTGATGCATATTCTATCAGTCTCTTTTGCCAAACTAAGTTATGGGGATGTAAAAACAATAGCATTGGTGGTCAAGTGGTGGGATGCAGACAGACATACACGCACATATTTATCTATCTGCCTGTCTGTCCCTCTAACTATCTATCTATCTATCTGTTTGTCTGTCTGTCTGTCTGTCTGTCTGTCTGTCTGTCTGTTTATCTATCTATATATTTACCTATCTATGGTGGTTGTCTACTCCTTATGCAGAATCTGACCATCTCTGGTACCTACACTTTAGATTCATCATGGTATCTGATGTGACTTTTTAAACAAGACAATACATTGAAAAGACACCCACAATACATTGAAAAGACAATTGCACATCCAATTTGGACCACCAAGAGCTGCAGTTAAGTTCTGATCTTTGTGTATCTTAAAATGTCTTTTGAGGCCTCCCTTAGAATTGTAGACCATATGGCATACATGGCATTGAAAGGTGTGCAGAGATATATACGCAGAATAGTTAGTGGAGGTTCGTTTTTCATGATTCTGCAAATGAGATTTGAGCCCAGCAAAAGAAAGGCATGTTTTATCATAAACTGTGCACACAAAAAGGTCACTGATATTCGCAACATTCTTCTTTAAATCTCTGTTATCCTGGCCCCCTCAAATGCTTTCATTCCACCCCACACTTTTGTTCATCATCTAGCTCGATCAGAAACAAGGGTTTCTATTGCCTTTGGATCCATTCCAAGTAACTTCATGGTGGCCCTTATGTTGTTCTTAAACCTCTTTTCAGGTTTACACTGATTGCATTTCCCCTCTGCAAGCTGACCATAAAACAGTTGTTTAGGTGTGCGTTCATCCACCATTCAACCGATATGGCCAGACCATCGCATTTGATTTTTCAGAATCATTGATTTAATTGAAGTGATGCCTGCAGATGCAAAGACATCTGTATCTGGAGTGAAAAAAAAAAAAAAAGCCCTGTTTAATGTTTAAAATGCAGTGAAGGCATTTTTGGTGGAATCATTCTAACAATTTGAAATGTGTTTCATAACATGTCCATGTTTCAGAAGAATACAACATATATATATATATATATATATATATATATATATATATATATATATATATATATTTATATATATTTATATAAGGACATTACTATACAATAACGCCTCACGCCATGAGAATAAATGATGGATTTTTTCCCTTATGACGTTTCTTCACGCTAGCTACTTGATAAATTCTTGTAAAAGAATTCGTCCTATTATTGAATTTAAATATATTTATATATATTGCCAGTGCCGCCTGACTGGCCTTCGTAGGGTTTTCGAGCGAGATCGTTGCCAGTGCCCCTGGACTGGCTTTTGTGCGGGTGGCACATAAAAGACACCATTTCGAGCGTGGCCATTGCCAGTACCGCCTGACTGGCCTTTGTGCGGGTGACACGTAAAAGCACCCACTACACTCTCTGAGTGGTTGGCGTTAGGAAGGGCATCCAGCTGTAGAAACTCTGCCAAATTAGATTGGAGCCTGGTGTTGCCATCCGGTTTCACCAGTCCTCAGTCAAATCGTCCAACCCATGCTAGCATGGAAAGCGGACGTTAAACGATGATGATGATGATGATGATGTTCAATGTAGTTGTTGGGAATGGTTGTCAGGATGTTACCTCTGGTTTTACAGTTATTATGCTCTTAATGATACAGGTGACTTGTCAGACAAGTCTGGTCAGAGACACATAATCTCTCTACTAGTAGGGGTAGGAATAGAGTCTTGGTCAGTCAGGATTGTGAAAAAAATCTGAAACAAAGATCTACTAACATCCCTTCTGAGCAAGATGGAATTATCTCCCTTTGACCAGTTCTAGTTGCGTCCAAACAGGGTCAATATATGCATGATATATATATATATATATATATATATATATATATATATATATATATATATATATTTTCTCTACTTGTTTCTCTCCTTGTTTCTTTCTGTGGAAGAGCGTAGGCTCGAAATGTTAAAGACTTTTTCAATTCCCGAGCGTTATACTAATACATCTGTTTGTTTTCTACACCACCTGTCTTCGTCTTTTGTTTTTTTGTGAATTCTCCCTACATATATATATAGAGGGAGAATTCACAAAAAACAACAGATGAAGACAGATGGTGTAGAAAATAAATAGATGTATTAGTATAACACTCGGGAATAGAGAAAGTCTTTAACGTTTCGAGCCTACGCTCTTCAACAGAAAGGAACACAGAAAGAAACAAGGAGAGAAAAAAATGTGTGTAGTGGTTAGTGATCTATCATGGCGAATGCCGGGCTGAAGGGTCACACAGGAGAGTTAAGAAGAAGGGGAGATAACAAAGTAGTAGTGATCCCAAAACGAAGATGTGTGTGTATAAGAGAATGCTGGTGATCTTAACGTATGCATGTGTGTATGTAGGTGTGAAGGTGTGAAAATGTAGGGATGGGAATTGGTCAGTGCTGGTGTGTGCGTGGTGGTGTGTTGTGATGTGATGTGTTGTGTAGTATGGTGTAGCGTGATGTGGTGTGATGGTGTTGGGAGGTTGTGGTGAGAGGTGGGGGTGAGAGGTGGGGGTGAGAGGTGGAAAGCATGAGTGGCATGTTGGTTTAGGCTGAGGGTGGTGGTAGAGGTGGTGTATGTGGGTAGGCGGAGGTTGGGGGTAGGTGGGGTATGTGGGTATGTGGGGTATGTGGGGAGGTAGAGGGTGGGGTATGTGGGAGGGGTGTAAGGGATGGGTTGGGATGGGAAAGTTGGGTACGAGTGTGTAGGGGTGGGGTGGGTTTATGAGGGAGGGTTGACGATGAAGGGGGAAGGGGAAGGTGGATATGAGAGAAGAGAGAAAGAGAGTAAGATAGAAGAGAGAAAGAGAGTAGGGGTGAAGAGAAGTAGGAGTGAAGAGAAGTAAAGAGAAGTAAGAGTCGGAGCAAGAGAAGGGAGGTGGGTGGGAGGAAGTAGGAGGGAGGGGAGAGGAGGAGAGAGGCAAGAGAGGGAAGGGCAGGAGAGTTGAGCCCATGTGGCACAAAGGAGCGAAGAGAGAAGATTAATCCCTGTTCACGGCGCAAACGGGAGTCCGGATGGCCCCTGTGCAAGGACAATCCGAACATGGACAGGTGTTGCAAAGAGTAACCGGTAGAGCGGAAGTGGCGTGACATCAGGGTGTCGTTGCCAAGGTGGATGTCTTGGAGGTGATCTGCGAACTGGTCAGCCAAGCAGCGTCCCGTTTGTCCAGTGAACAGAGAATGGCAGAGAGAGCAGGAGATGCAATAGATGATATTGGTAGAAGTGCAGGTGAAGGAGTCGGTGATGTGATAGGGTCGATGATGGGTGCCGGTGAGGAGGGTGGTGTTGGAGAGGTAAGGGCAAGTGCAGCAGTGTGGGCAGGAGCAAGGGAACGAACCAGGCTGGGAGGTTGGGTTGGGGAAGAAGCTGTGGACTAAGAGATCTCGTAGATTGTGGGCTCGTTTGAAGGAGGGGAGGGGTTTGATTAGGGAATATGTGTGAGGTGGAGGGGTCAGACTGGAGGCGCCAGAAAGCTTGGAGAATGGTGTGTTGGAGAGGTAGGGTGGAGAGTGGTAGGTGAGGGGAAACGGGAGGCAGGAGATGGAAGTGTGGGTTCGGGGGAGAGAGCAGATGCACTGTCCACAGAAGTGCTCTCGCAAGGGCGGTGTGGATAGTGGTGAAGGGATATCCATGTAGGATGAAGTGGCGAGCCATGAGTTGAGACTGAGTCTCAAAGTCACGGTTGTCACTACAGAGCCTGCGTAGATGGAGGAATTGGGAATAGGGGATGGAAACCAGTGTTGTTGCTTCAGTTCTTTTTGTTTTTTGTTCTACTTGTTTCTGTCAGTAGACTGCAGCCTTGCTGGGGCACCACATTTGAAAAATCTTTAGTCAAATGAATTGAACCCAGTACTATTTTTTTAAGCCTGGTACTTATTCTATTAGTCTCTTTTGCTGAACCGCTAAGTTATGGGGACTTAAACACAACAATACCAGTTGTCAAGTAGTGCTGGAAGACAAACACAGTCACAAATACAGAGGCAAACATAGACCCACGATGGGCTTCTTCCAATTTTCATTTACCAAATCTACTTCCAAGACTTTGGTTAGCCTAAGGTTATAGAAGACACGTATCCAAGGCATCATGCATTGGGACTGAATCCACAAATATGTGGTTGGGAAGCAAAGGATTTATGCTCATTTGGCTCCCTAACCAATGGCACTTGGTCTCCCATTTGTAAAACAGCAGCATTTGATGTAGGGCAACTTTTTTGATACGTTTAGAATTTAAAAGAAAACATGTCTTATATATATATCATCATCATCATCATCATCATCATCATCATCGTTTAACGTCCGCTTTCCATGCTAGCATGGGTTGGACGATTTGACTGAGGACTGGTGAACCGGATGGCTACACCAGGCTCCAATCTGATTTGGCAGAGTTTCTACAGCTGGATGCCCTTCCTAACGCCAACCAGTCCAAGAGTGTAGTAAGTGCTTTTACATGCCACCGGCACGAAGGCCAGTCAGGCGGTACTGGCAACGGCCACGCTCAAAATGGCGTATTTTACGTGCCACTTACACAGGAGCCAGTTCGGCGGCACTGGCAATGATCTCGCTCGAATGTCTTTACATGTGCCACCGGCACAAGTGCCGGGAAGGCAACGCTAGGCACAGGTGCCATCACGATTTCACTTTCGCTTGCCCCAACAGGTCTTCACAAGCCGAGTTTCATGTCCAATGAAGGAGACGATGTTGGCATGGGTGCCAGTCGGCGAATTTAGTTCGATTTCGATTCCGATTTCACTTGCCTCAACAGGTTTTCGTAAGTGGAGTTTTGTGTCCAATGAAGGAAGGTATGCATAAGTGGGTTGGCTACACCCATGGCGGAGGTCTTGGATTTAGGTCTCACTTGGCTTGCCAGGTCTTCTCACGCACAGCATATTTACAAAGGTCTCGGTCAGAAGTCTTCGCCTCAGTGAGGCCCAATGTTCGATGGTTGTGCCTCACCACCTCATCCCAGGTCTTCCTGGGCCTACCTCTTCCACAGGTACCCTCAACTGCTAGGGTGTGGCACTTTTTCACACAGCTATCATCATCCATTCTCGCTACATGACCATACCAGCGCAATCGTCTCTCTTGCACACCACAACTGATGCTTCTTAGGTTCAACTTTTCTCTCAAGGTACTTACGCTCTGTCTACTATGCACACTGACATTACACATCCATCGGAGCATACTGGCTTCATTCCTTGTGAACCTACGCATGTCTTCAACAGTCACGGCCCATGTTTCACTGCCATAAAGCATGGATGTTCGTACACATGCGTCATACAGTCTGCCTTTTACTCTGAGAGAGAGACCCTTTGTCACCATCAGAGGTAAGAGTTCTCTGAACTTTGCCCAGGCTATTCTTATTCTAGCAGCTACACTTTTAGTGCACCCTCCCCCACTACTAACTTGGTCACCTAGATAGTGGAAGCTATCAACTACGTCTAGTTTTTCTCCCTGGAATGTGGAAGAAGTTGTTTTCTGCACATTCACAGTGTTTATTGCTCCTGAACATCTGTTACATACAAAAAGTTAACTTTTCCCAGGCACAAACCCAAACTGCATCTCATCTAAACTGACTCGCTCCCTAATTAGTTGGCCTATGACCCTCTCCATGACTTTCATTACCTGATCTAACAACTTGATACCTCTGTAATTATTTGTATCTAAAGCGTCACCTTTACATTTGTAGCAGTTGACTATAGTGCTGCTACACCAGTCATTGGGTATGACTCCTTCGTGTATCACCTGGTTAACTATACGGGTGACTAGGCTATAGCCAACACTGCCAGATATTTTGAGCATCTCAGCAGCGATTCCTGATGGGCTGGGGGCCTTCCCTGTCTTCATACTTTTAATTGCTTTATCTACCATGGTACTGTCAACTCGGATAGCTGGTCCCTCTGTTGGGTCGACATTCGGCAGACTCTCTTTCTCCCATTCATTCATTTTATTGAGCAATCTTTCGTAGTGGCGTCTCCAAACCTCTTTCTTTGCAGCCTCATTTAGTGCAGGCGTACCATCATCCATGCGAACACATTTCTCTCCCACGACATCACGATTCTCTCTCACACACTGTTTTGCAACACAAAATACTTCAAGTCTTTGGTCCTCACAGCGCAGAACATTGACAAATTTTTTCTTATCTGCTTCCCCTCTGGCTAAATAAACCTGTCTCCTAGCTTCCCTTCTGGCAGTCTGATACAATTCCCTGCTACCACCATTCTTCCAGTCCTTCCAAGCCTGTTTCTAGTGTATATGAAATGGACGTGTGTGTGTGAGAGAGAGAGAGAGAGAGAGAGAGAGAGAGAGAGAGAGAGAGAGAGAGAGAGAGAGATAGAGAGAGAGAGAGAGAGAGAGAGAGAGAGCAAGTGAGTGCCACTTAAACATGCATGAAAACATGCACCTTCACTCACTCACACACACACACACACACACACACACACGTGTGTGAGAGAGCGAGTGAATGTGTTTATTTTTTCCATCCTCTTAATCTCTGTATTTTCCTGCATAGATTGATAGAAAAATAATTCGAAAAAGTTTTTTAAAATGTTTAAAAAGAGAGTTTGAAAGAAGAAAAAAAAAAAAGAAAGAAAAGACCACTTTAATTTATATGTCATATTACTGCGGGAAATTACTCTAAAAGAAATCTCTGCAGGAAGGTGGGTAGATTGATTGCATTATGTTATAGCAGTTTTGTGAGATTTGGGTGTTATTTCTAGCATGTGGATAGCCTGCTTGAAGGCCTGAGGTTATATATATATATATATATATATATATATATATATATATATATATATATATATATTGAAAAATTGAAATTTTACAAACCAGTTTTTTTCAGAACCGTAATCTCCGTATTTTCTACGTATTTCGCAAATAAAAAAGTTCTGGGAAAAGTAAAAAATAAAGAAGGGGGTGAGGGTGAGAAGAGGGGTAATTGAAATTTTGAAAAAGCGATTTTTTGAAATTATTTTTTTCGGATCCTCCATAACCAAAATCGTGGGATTCCATAAAATGATCAATATATATCTATTTTACCGGAAGTTATAACAGAAAAATCGGATCTTGTGAATTTTCCGAAAGTCCTCTCCCACCCGCAGGGTCGACAGTGTGCATTTTTTTTTTTTTTCATATTCGTTTTCCACATACTTAACATACCCAGGCTGGTTAATTTTTGTTTTTGTTCCCGAGTAAGGATCTTTATATTGACCCTAATTTCTTCATGTTTCATGTTTTCCAGAATTTTTAGGAGCAAAATACGTAGAAATTTTTTTGGATCACTATGTTTTCGCTATCAAAATTTACGCCCAGCCCTCACCACACTTACAAAAATATTACAACTTGCCTAACTTGATCAACCTGTGTGTAAACCTTGATTAATTATAATTTATACAGCATTTGAAAATTATTGTAAGAAGTTACAGCATTTAAAAACAATACTGTAAGAAGTGTATTGGAGTGGGGTGGAGATGAAATTTTAATTTCTATATATTTTGGCAAAATGAAAAAAAAAACAGAATGGGGGTGGAACTGAAATAAAAAAGTGAAATTATGAAATGCCAATTTTTTAACAGATTCAGAATCTCCGTAGCCGAAAACTGAGTTTCTGAAGAAAAAAAACAAAAACGGAAGGGTATGTGATGATAGCCAGCCTTTTAACCGTGCCACGTCATTGTAGTCGTAACATGCCGACAAGGAGAGGTGCATCGATCTATCACTGGCTTTGGGTAAAATCAACGGAACTTGACGATGCTGGCATTAGCCTCGCAGAAGGGTTTTCTCATTTTCTCTGCTAGGGATATCGAAGATAAGATTCCCGATGTCATTCTCCACATTCTACTACTATAAATGTGCACATCACCTGAATTTGTGTTTTCATTTAAATACGTGTTTATAAAAAATAGCACATTTTTTTTTTAATCAACAAGAAAAGCGATGAAAATATTTCTTACCTGAATGTCGCTCATGTTTTGAAAAGTTTTCTTTGAAGCTCCGATAAATAACCCCGGGTATATATGTATATATATATATATATATATATATATATATATATATATATATATATCTTAGTAAGTTAAATGTTATGGTCTGTCATAGAGTGACCATTGGTTTCACACCTATTGAGCACTTAGTAATATAAGTGACCCACCAGGCTCAAATGACCAAAAGCACATAACCTCTCTACAACTAGAGGAAGAAGTACATCATGATCAGTTCTGTAAATAAAGAATATGTTTCTGTACAGGAGTGCTGCAAGCAAGACAGGCTTGTTCCCTTACATCATCCCCCATCATGCTGATATTCAAAGGAGCTGTGGTGGGCCTATTCAACGAATGGGGAATTCTAAGTTTGTAGCAGGAAACATTTTAAATGAAGGCATTGGCTAAATACTTCTTTCCTGGAGTTTAAAAGGGCACCTGGGTCAAGTGAGTATTTTAGGATTCTTGCTCTCTCTGCCAAGCAAATCATGCATAATTTGTTCCCATTTATATAAGTCCTTGGTTGTGCAAGGAGCTTCCATTTAATTATGTACATACATACATGTTGTTGGCACTCCGTCGCTTACGACATCGAGGGTTCCAGTTGATCCGATCAACGGAACAGCCTGCTCGTGAAATTAACGTGCAAGTGGCTGAGCACTCCACAGACAAGTGTACCGTTAACGTAGTTCTCGGGAATATTCAGCGTGACACAGTGTGACAAGGCTGACCCTTTGAATTACAGGCACAACAGAAACAGGAAGTAAGAGTGAGAGAAAGTTGTGGTGAAAGAGTACAGTAGGGTTCCCCACCATCCCCTTCCAGAGCCTCGTGGAGTTTTAGGTGTTTTCGCTCAATAAACACTCACAGCGCCCGGTCTGGGAATTGAAACCGCGATCCTATGACCATGAGTCTGCTGCACTAACCACTGGGCCATTGCGCCTCCACATACATACATACATACATACATACATACATACATACATACATACATACATACATACATATGTACATACATACATACATACATACATACATTCAGCTCTATGGTGCAGTACTTAAGCACAACAGACAACCTGGTATACTAGAAGTTAATATAGTGCATCTCATTAAACTCAGAGAATTCCCAAGTAAAATGCATATCTGTGTATGAGATTGTGTATACTGCAGACTAAGATGGATCAAATTCCTTTCTGTTATATAAAATATTTCATGGCTTTTTGTAAAAATTTTGTTCTAATTAATAACTTTAAGATTAAGGTCAGTGAATATTTTTTGATATGCCATATTGTATTCACTCAGTTTTGCTTTTATTTATCTCTCACTTGTTAACAACAAATTAGTGTCTGTCTGTCAGAATGTCTGTCAGAATGTCTGTCTGTCTGTCTGTCTGTCTGTCAGTCTGTTTATCTATCTATCTATCTATCTATCTATCTATCTTTCTATCTGACTGTTTGTTTGTCTGTCTATCTATCTCTATCTATCTATCTATCTATCTATCTATCTATCTATCTATCTATCTATCTATCTATTTATCTATCTATCTATCTATCTATCTATCTGTCTGTCTATCTATCTATCTATCTATCTATCTATCTATCTATCTACCTGTCTGCCTGTCTGTCTATCTATCTATCTATCTATCTATCTGTCTATCTTTCTATCTGACTGTTTGTTTGTCTGTCTATCTATCTCTATCTATCTATTTATCTATCTATCTATCTATCTATCTATCTATCTATCTATCTATCTATCTATCCATCTATCTATCTATCTATCTATCTATCTGTCTGTCTGTCTATCTATCTATCTATCTATCTATCTATCTCTATGGACGGACGGTAGACGTGTCGGCTCTGTAAGTTTTGCCTTTTTCATGTTTTAAAAAGTTTGTTTGTAAAATTTATTTTATATACAAAGTTGTATAACAACTTGTAGACTCTCTGGTGCAAGTTTTTTGCGACGGAAATCTGCCCTGTGTGGCACATTTCCAGGATATAAAAACCAATCTCGGCTTTCTAGCCATTTTTTTTTGAGACGATGGCGTCTTGTAGCCATGAAAATTTTTGTGAAACGAACGCTGCAGTCTGCAGTGTTTCGTTCGAAAAAGAATTTCCTAGTCTTCCTTCCTCACAGTTAAAGGAGAGAATGGAGAAAAAGAAAGACTCTGCTGCTACAGCAGTCTTGCCTGCCAACGTAACCAGTGACAACAACAACAACAACAACAACAACAACAACAACAACAACAACAACAACAACAACAACAGCAGCAGCAGCAACAACAACAAGGACACAGATGTCCTTGCTAACAAAACCACTGTCCTCACCACTGATACCACCACCACAACGAACTTTGCCGAGGCTTTGAAGCCTAGGAAAAGAATTTTGAATATATCGAAAGAGAAATTACTTGCATGCAAAAGCATGCTAAGTAAAAAGGACGTTACAGTCCATCTTCAAACGCCCGCGGACTTTAAGATAAACATCGAAAAAAAAACTATCATCTACAGAACCATTAATTTAAAGACAAAGACAGTGGAAAAATTCACCCAAGAAAATGTTGAGAGATGCTTAAAGCCGATTTGGTCTTACAAGACTTACATAACGAGAGGTTTGAAATTCGGAACGATAGAAGTAAGACTAGACAGCGAGCAGCGAGCGAAGGACCTCTCCACTAAGTCATTACAGCATGAGAACCTGCTCATGATCCCTACGTACCTTGGTCGTAGGGTTACGAAAATAAAAATTTCGAATGTGCCTCCTGAAATTGAGGAAGAATGGCTAGTATCTGCCATATGTCTAGGCATAGAGGAGGAGATAAACATACTAGAAGCATCTGCCGTTTGCAATCAAAACTGGATTGGCCAGGAATTTCAACTCCTGGTACAAATTGATCCAGCAAACTGGGAAAAAATTCCACATAGAATCCAATTAACTGAGGATTCAATTTTTCATGTTTTCGTCGAAGGCAGAAGGCCAGTTTGCTACGTTTGTAGTAGCAAAACTCACCTTCAAAAAACATGCCCAGTAGCCCAGAAGAAAAAGCAACAACAACGGCAACAATACAAAGAAAAACAACAACAACAACAACAGAAGCAACTACCAAATACCCCCAACAGAAAAACCTTACTACCAACACCACCAGCAACACAAAAAACAACAACAGAAATATCAGCAATAACCACAACAGAAAAGACAACAGAAACTGCAAAAACAGAAGAAAAAAAAGAAAATTCCAAGACTGCCTCTCCCTCCCCCATATCACATACACCACACATAAATAACAAGCAGCCAACATCAATAAAAACAGCAACACAAACATTCACAGAAACACACACAGACGCACAAAATTTGCCGTTACCTTTTTCTGACTCCTCAGATCTCCCATCATCCGATGAAGAGAGTGGGGAGGAGTGGAAAATAGCTACGAAAGGAAAGAGGAAGCGCAGTAAGAAGAAAACAAAACAAAATGCAAACACAAACAAAGCAGGGAGATTCACATCTCCCGAAAATACTACTAACACCAATAGTAATATAAAAAAAACAATGCTAACAGCATTGATGAATTACATCAACTCTAAAACAAACATCACAAATAACGATATCAAAACCAACAACCACCCACGTACAACACCGCCAAAACACATTAAAATTATTCATGTAACACCAGCATTACACAACACAATAAAATCCCTCTACCCCAACTCGGTAGGGGGATTCCAGAAATATTTGTGCAAGAAATTGTACAATAGCCTCCTTGGTGAAAAATCCAAGGAGGAAACAAAACTTTCTAACGGTAAGTAACACTCTGTTCTTTTGTTTTGTGCTTTAACGCACACGTATAAATAGAATCATGGTGAAGATTGGTTGTGTGAATGTGCGTGGCTTAGGGTCCCCTTGGAAACAAGGGTACCTCTTAAATGACATCAAGTCACACAATTTGGATATCATAGCCATTAGTGAGACCAGACTCCATGAACCGCGGGCCCTAAAGTCCATGTTTGGCGGACAGTTTAACATTTATTTTTCTCCCTGTCTGCCGAGGATGGGCGGTAGTGGCACGGCGGTTCTTTTTCGCAAGAGTCTGGATCTCCAAGTAAAGACGATATTTACGGACCCGGAGGGTAGACTGGTTGTCCTAGATGTGGACGGCAGCGATGGAGGCGCTTTTCGGTTGCTGGCAGTTTATGTGCCTCCTTTAACAGGTCGGTCAGACTTCTTTCGACGTCTAGAAGTATTCTTGGGAACGTCTCGTCCCTTACTTTTAGTGGGGGATTGGAATGCTACCTTGGACACGCATCTAGACTACGTGGGGAGTGACAAAACTAGAAGGGGATGCAAAGGCCTCATAGACCTGCTCAGACGCTTCCAGTTGTCTGACAGGTACCGACTCGACCACCCAAATGTGCCAACGTGGACTTGGAGCAACCGCATTGGGTCGTCGAGATCGTATCTAGATAGGATAGTGTGTAGGACAAGAGATAGAGATAGTTTAGGATGTCCACAGTTCGACATAGTCAGCTACACGGATCACAAACTTGTGACGTGTACGCTAGACTTAGATAAGGCACATAGGCAGGGTCCCGGTTACTGGAAACTAAACGCGTCTTTCCCGTCGAGACAGGTTTTCAGAGACCGGATTAGCACGTTAGTAAAGAGGGCTTTGACGGGAGCCATCGTCAACAACAAATGGTGGTTTGCCCTCAAGAGAGCAGTAAGGGCGGAAGCAATAAGGTATAGCAGGGCACTAGCTGTAGAGAGGAACAGAGTAGAGGGGGAGCTAGTGATAAAGTTAGAAGAGGCATTGCGAAGTGGCATCGCATCCGACGTTTTAGCGGCGAGGTTGGCCCTCGACCAACACTTCAATGCTAAACACGAAGGGTGTGCTGTCAGGGCAAGGATGCGTGCTCTGAGGAATGAAGGTGTTGGAGCCGCACGAGAGGCCCGGGTGGCGGAGGCGCAGCGGGGTAACAGAGCCACCATCCGGTCTCTGGTAGACGAACAGGGGCGCGAATTGCTCAAGCCGAGCAAGATGTGCGAGGCGTTTCAGCGGCATTTTGCCCGACTGTTCGGGAGGAGTGGCGAGCGAGAAGGCAGGGTGGACTTTAGTGCCTACCTGCACAGCTTGCCACGACTCTCGGCAAGAGAGGCGGAGTGCTGCGAAGGGGTCATCACGGCGGAGGAGGTGAGGGACGCGATGGCGGGTTGCTCGACGGACAAATCTCCGGGTTTGGATGGTCTGCCCTACGAGCTTTACAACTGTATGCCAGACTTGTTTGGAGACGTCTTGGCGGCCGTGTACTGCAACTGGCAGCAGAACGGGAGCATTCCCGGTTTTGTGAGCCGAGGAGCGGTAACGCTGCTGAAGAAAGATCCAAACAAGGGGGACGCCATAGATAACTTTAGGCCCATCACTCTGCTCAATGCAGACATGAAAATTTTGGCCAAGGTGTTAGCCAAGCGGTTGGCGCTTGTCATCGAGAAACTGGTCGGCACGGAGCAGACGTGCGCCGTGCCGGGCCGGAGCATCCATGACAACCTCCATCTGATGCGCTACATCATAGAGAGGGTAGTTAAGGAACCTGGCATGGGTGGGGCCCTGATCAATTTGGATCAATCCAAAGCTTTCGATAGGGTAGACCATCGATACTTGGAGGCTGTCCTCGAAGCGGCCGGCTTCGGTCCCGTTTTCCGCGGCTGGATGGCTGCCTTGTACACAGGCATCCGTTCGGTTGTTCGCGTCAATGGACGTCTATCGGGACCCTTCGACATTGCACGTTCGGTTCGTCAGGGATTCCCCCTGTCGCCGCTCCTGTACGTATTGACTCTCGAGCCACTACTGCGGAAGCTGGCGACGCTGAGGGGCATCCCGCGAGAACTGGGGTGCGGGACGAGCGTGTCGGCATACGCGGACGACGTCACCGTCATAGCATCTAGCCACGAGCACTTCGAGCTTGTCGGCGAGACGCTGAAAGACTACAAAGCGGTGACGGGAGCGAAAATCAACCGGGATAAGTCGGTGGGTTTGCTGCTCGGCACCTGGAGAAGCAAGCCCATACCGTCCGGCAGCGCCTCAGTAGTGGGACGCTGGACGGATGGTCTGGTCAAGTTGCTCGGAGTCTGGTTCGGTCCGGACCTGCAAACGGAGAAGAACTGGGACGAGATAACGAGTAGGGTGGCCACTCTCTGCCGGCAATGGTCCGAGAGGAAGCTGTCCCTAAAAGGTCGGGCGGAGGTGGCGAACGCGTACATCGCGTCCGTCATCGAATACCGCCTGACCGTCGTGCCTTGTCCCGATCGCGCCATCACCGAAATGGAGCGCATCCTCTTCCGCTTTTTGTGGAAAGGAAGCGTTCCGATGGTGAGGCGATCCGTTTGTTGCCAACACCCGCTGAAAGGAGGGCTGGGCATGCCGTGGTTGATGATGCGCAGACATGCGCTGAGACTGCGACATCTCCGGCTCTACGTAGACGACGGTGAGCAGGTGTGGTCGCCGTTTGTGCGACGCGCTTTCCCGCAGCTCGTCTCCATGACCGAGCTGCAGTCGTGGATCAAAAAGAGGCCGAGGAATGGCGAATGGCACCGTGAGTGTCGCGTTGCTCTGCAACAACTTTGCCGTCCCGGGTCGACCTTGAGCGGCTGCATCACAACGAAGTCATTCTGTAGGGGATTAGTGGAGGGCAGGTACGACGACGATCTCGGGGCGAACCTGGGTGTCAACGAGGAATACCTGACCCGCCTGTTCAGGACGACTTTCGGGCCGGGACCTATGGACAACTTCCAGAGATCCCTGGCCTGGCAGTGTTACCGAGAGGCGCTACCCGTTCGGGATAAGCTCTATAGACACGGCTTGCGAAATGCGGGGCCGACCTGCCCGAGATGCGGTCAGAGCGATGAAACCGTTCTGCACGCACTTGTGCAGTGTCCAACCATTTCGGAGCTGTGGGCTTATGTCGAACGACTGCTGTTGCGTGTGGGACGAGTCGGTTTATCAACCGAGTCTATCGTCAATATCGTCACGCCTCCTTCCTTTAAACGGGAAGGAAGAGCTGTATTTATCGTACTTGTGGCTATGGCCAAAGAATGCATCTGGTGGACGCGTCTGAAAGGATTAGAGACAAATACTTTCCTCTCTGGTCAATCTCTCATCAACTTTTTCAAGTATCACTTGAAAAGGAAGATGAGAGTAGAGAGGCAAGTGTTGTCTAGCAAATGTTTCGAAAAAAGATGGATACATGTAGCAAGAATGGCACGTATAAATGACGAAGCCACCTTGACCATGATTCTATAAAACGTTTTAAAATTTTGTAAACAGAGAGTTACTCACGTTTCTTGCTTAAATAAAAGAAATTTTATTAAACAAACTGTGACGCTAAAGACCGAGGTTACCGTGGTCTTTTCGTAGGTTTTTCTTTCCACGGATAACCTCCCCATTTATTGGGAATTTTTGTATTATTTCGTATTTTTTGTAAATACCCCAAACGTTTTGCGATGTATTTTTTCATCGTTGTCCCCACTTTTGTTTTTTTTTCTGCTTTGTTTTCGACCCCCTCGAAAAGAAAAACTCTACATTTGTATTTTGTCCCCTCTGTGTTGAGCCCTGTGTGGCTAATAAAGAAACCTATCTATCTATCTATCTATCTATCTACCTGTTTGTTTGTCTGTCTGTCTATCTATCTGTCTGTTTGTCTGTCTATCTGTCTGTCTGCCTGTCTATCAATCTGTCTATCTACCTGTCTGCCTGTCTATCTATCTATCTATCTATCTATCTATCTATCTATCTATCTATCTTGTTTTCCGAAGGAGGAGACACAAAAACTCTCAAACGGTAAGTGACTCTCTTTATAAAACTTTAACACTCAAATCAAAATGATGCTCAAGATTGGTTGTGTAAATGCGCGTGGCTTGGGGTCCCCTTGGAAACAAGGGTACCTCTTAAATGACATAAAGTCACATAAACTAGAAATCATAGCCATAAGCGAGACCAGACTCCATGATCCGCGGGCCCTATCGTCCATGTTTGGCAGACAGTTTAACATTTATTTTTCTCCCTGTCTGCCGAGAATGGGCGGTAGTGGCACGGCAGTACTCTTTCGCAAGAGTCTGGATCTCGAAGTAAAGACAGTATTCATAGACCCGGAGGGCAGATTGGTTGTTCTGGATGTCGATGGCAGCGATGGGTGTGCTTTTCGACTCATATCAGTATACGCACCACCTTTAACAGGTAGGCCGGATTTCTTTCGACGTCTAGAAGTATTCCTCGGAACGTCTCATCCTTTACTTTTAGTGGGGGATTGGAACGCTACCTTGGACACGCATCTAGACTATGTGGGCAGAGATAGGAATAGACGGGGATGCAAATGCCTCAAAGACCTGCTCAGACGCTTTCAACTGTCTGACAGGTACCGACTCGATTACCCGAATGCGCCAATGTGGACATGGACAAACCGAATCGGGTCGTCGAGATCATATCTAGATAGAATACTGTGTAGGAGAGTAGATAGAGATAGCATAGGGTGTCCACAATTTCACATAGTCAGTTACACGGATCACAAACTTGTGACGTGTACGCTAGACTTAGATAAGACACATAGGCAGGGCCCCGGTTACTGGAAACTAAACGCGTCTTTCCCGTCGAGACAAGTTTTCAGAGACCGGATTAGCACGTTAGTAAAGAGGGCTTTGACGGGAGCCATCATCAATAACAAATGGTGGTTTGCCCTCAAGAGAGCAATAAAAGCAGAAGCGGTTAGGTATAACAAAGCACTAGCCATAGACAGAAACAGAGTAGAGGGTGAGCTAGTTAAGAAGCTAGAAGAGGCAATTAGAAGTGGCATCGCATCCGACGTTTTGGCGGCGAGGTTGGCCCTTGACCAACACTTCAACGCCAAACACGAAGGGTGCGTTGTCAGGGCTAGGATGCGTGCTCTAAAAAACGAAGGTGTTGGAGCCGCGCGAGAGGCCCAGGTGGCGGAGGCGCAACAGGGCAACAAAGCCACCATTCGGTCTCTGGTGGACGAACAGGGGCGCGAACTGTTCGGACGAATGGCGAGCGAGAACGCAGGGTGGACTTCAGTGCCTACCTGCACAGCCTGCCACGACTCTCGGCAAGAGAGGCGGAGTGCTGCGAAGGTGCCATCACGGCGGCGGAAGTGAGGGACGCGATGGTGGGATGCTCGAGGGACAAATCTCCGGGTTTGGATGGTCTGCCCTACGAGCTTTACAACTGTATGCCAGACTTGTTTGGAGACGTCTTGGTGGCGGTGTACTGCAACTGGCAGCAAAACGGGAGCATTCCCGGTTTTGTGAGTCGAGAAGCCGTAACGCTGCTGAAGAAAGATCCAAACATGGGGGACGTAATAGATAACTTTAGGCCCATCACTCTGCTCAATGCAGACTTGAAAATTTTGGCCAAGGTGTTAGCCAAGCGGTTGGCGCTTGTCATCGAGAAACTGATCGGCAAGGCGCAAACGTGCGCGGTGCCGGGCAGGAGCATCCATGACAACCTCCATCTGATGCGCTACATCATAGAGAGGGTAGTTAAGGAACCTGGCATGGGTGGGGCCCTGATCAATTTAGATCAATCGAAAGCTTTCGATAGGGTAGACCATCAATACTTGGAGGCTGTCCTCATAGCGGCCGGCTTCGGTCCCATTTTCCGCGGCTGGATGGCTGCCTTGTACAGAGGCATCCGTTCGGTAGTTCGCGTCAATGGGCATCTATCAAGAACCTTCGACATTGCACGTTCGGTCCGTCAGGGATGCCCCCTCTCGTCGCTTCTGTACGTGTTGACTCTCGAGCCACTACTGCGGAAGCTGGCGACGCTGAGGGGCATCCCGCGAGAGTTGGGATGCGGGACGAGCGTGTCGGCATACGCGGACGACGTCACCGTCATAGTGTCTAGCCAAAAGCACATCGAGCTTGTCGGCGAGACACTGAGAGACTACGAAGCGGTAACGGGAGCGAAAATCAACCGGGATAAGTCAGTGGGCTTGCGGCTCGGCACCTGGAGAAGCAAGCCCATGCCGTCAAGTAGCGCCTCTGTCGTGGGACGTTGGACTGACGGTCCGGTTGAGTTGCTCGGGGTCTGGTTTGGTCCAGACCTCCAAACGGAGAAGAACTGGGACGAGATAACGAGAAGGGTGGCCACTCTAGCCCGGCAATGGTCGGGCGGAGGTGGCGAACACGTACATCGCGTCCGTCATCTACTACCGCCTGACCGTCGTTCCTTGTCCCGACCCTACCATCACCAAACTGGAGCGCATCCTCTTCCGCTTCTTGTGGAAAGGAAGCGTTCCGATGGTTAGGCGATCCGTTTGCTGCCAACACCCGTTAAAAGGAGGACTGGGCATGCCGTGGTTGATGATGCGCAGACACGCGCTGAGACTGCGACATCTCCGGCTCTACGTAGACAGCGGTGAACAGGTGTGGTCACCGTTTGTGCGGCGCGCTTTCCCGCAGCTCGTCTCCATGACCGAACTGCAGTCATGGATCAAGAAGAGGCCGAGGAAGGGCGAATGGCACCGCGAGTGTCGCGCTGCTCTTCGGCAACTCCAGCAACCCGGGTCAACCTTGAGCGACTGCATCACAACTAACGCATTCTATAGTGGATTAGTGGAGGGAAGGTATGACGATGATCTCGGGGCGAACCTGGGCGTCGACGAGGAATACCTGACCCGCCTGTTTAAGACGACCTTCGGGCCGGGACCTATGGACAACTTCCAGAGATCCCTGGCCTGGCAGTGCTATCGAGAAGCACTACCCGTTCGGGATAAGCTCTACAGGCATGGCTCGAGAAACACGGGGCCGACCTGTCCGAGATGCGGGCAGAGCGACGAAACCGTTCTGCAAGCACTCGTACAGTGTCCCACCATTTCCGAGCTGTGGGCTTACGTCGAACAACTGCTATCGCGTGTGGGACGAGTCGGTCTATCAGCTGAGTCTATCGTGAATATTGTCGCGCCTCCTTCCTTTAAACGGGAAGGAAGAGCTATTTTCATCGTACTTGTGGCTATGGCGAAAGAATGTGTATGGTGGACGCGTCTGAAAGGTCTAGAGACAAAGACTTTCCTCTCTGGGCAATCTCTCATCAACTTCTTCAAGTATCACCTGAAGAGGAAGGTGAGAGTAGAAAGGGAAGTCTTGTCTAGTGAATGCTTCAAAAAAAGATGGGTGAATGTAGCAAGGATGGCACGTGTGAACGACGGAGCCATCTTGAGCATAACCCTATGAACAAGAAAAAAAAAAAAAAAAAAAAAAAGGCAAAAGAGAGTCACTTACTGTTATAGTTTCTTCAATGTGAATATTGACCAAGGTTACCGTGGTCTTTTCCGTAGGCTTTTCCTTCCACGGCTAAACCTAAACTGTCCTCCCCTCTTTTACACGAGAACATTACTGTGTGATACACGATCCCTATTGATCGGCCTTTCCATTTTTTTTTTTTTTTTTTTTTCCGATCCCTTTTGATCGAACTCCCCCTTTTTCCCTTCCTACGATCCCTTTTGATCGACACCACCACTTTTTTTTTTTTTTTTTCCTTCCCCCTCCCAAAAAGAAAAGCTCTACATTGTATTTGTCCCATCTTCGTTGAGCCCTGTGTGGCTAATAAAAGAAATGTATCTTGTTTTCCTGTTCATCTGTTTATGCATGCATACATGCATACATACATACATAGCAGTGCCCCGGCTTGGCCACAACCTTTGGAACACATAAAAGAATAAAGGAACACATATCATTGCTATCAGGTTAAACTGTTGTATGCCCAAATTTGGCCAAACGTGTTTTTTTCAATATTTACTTTTGCTTGCAATAACCATTTTTTTTTTATCAAACTATCGTATCTCCAGCTACTTCAGATGCCAAGATATCAAAAATTGTCAAAGTGAGGTACAACAGTTTTGCTATGGAATGGTGGAACTATTTTTTTTGTTTTCTGAAAAAGCAATATTTTGGACTTACAACACTTTTGCATAATAGCAACGATATGTATCTTTATTTATCAAAATCTCTTTTTTATGCTTTCATATTTGTTGGATTGTGTTTGTGAGTTAAATCTAATCTTTTATATTAAATACGAATACCCTAATTTTTTTTTACATAATAATAATAATAATAATAATAATAATAATAATCCTTTCTACTATAGGCACAAGGCCTGAAATGTGGGGAAGAGGATAGTTGTTTACATTGACTCCAGTGCATAACTGGTACTTATTTAATCAACCCCTTTATGAAGGCGCGTGGCTTAGTGGTTAGGGCATTCGGCTCACGATCATAAGGTCATGAGTTCGATTCCCGGCGATGCGTTGTGTCCTTGAGCAAGACACTTTATTTCACATTGCTCTGGTCCACTCAGCTGGCAAAGGTGAGTAGTGCCTGTATTTCAACGGGCCGGCCTTGTCACGCTATGTGTCATGCTGGGTCTCCCTAAGAACCACATTAGGGGTACATGTGTCTGTGGATTGCTCAGCCACTTGCACATTAATTTCATGAGCAGGCTGTTCCGTTGATCGTATCAGCTGGGACCCTCGTCATCGTAACTGATGGAGTGTTCCTTTAATCAACCCCAAAAGGATAAAAGACAAAGTCGACCTCAATGGAATTTGAACTCAAAACGTAAAGACAGAATAATAATGATGATGATGATGATGATGATAATAATAATAATAATAATAATAATAATGCTTTCTACTATAGGCACAAGGCCTGTAATTTGGAGGAGGGGACTAGTTGATTATTGATAGCATATCATTATTATTCTGTCTTTACATTCTGAGTTCAAGTTCCACCGAGGTCAACTTTGCATTTCATCCTTTCAGGATTGATAAAATGTAAGGGCATAATAATAATAATAATAATAATAATAATAATAATAATAATAATAATAATGATGATGATAATGATGATAATAATAATATTTATTTCCAATATAAGGTATTGAGTTGGTGGAATCATTAGCATGCCAGGCAAAATGCTTAGCGGCATTTCATCCGTTTATGTTCTGATTTCAAATTGCACCCAGGTTGACTTTGCCTTTCATCTTTTCAGGATTGATAAAATAAGTACCAGTTGAACCCTGGGGTCAATGTAATTGATATAACCCCTCCCCCAAAATTACTGCCCTCTGATCAAAATTTTAAATCAGTGTTTATATCCAATATATATACTTATTATATCATCATCATCATCTTTTAATGTTCGTTCTCCATGCTAGTAGGGGTTGGACAGTTTGACAAAGGTTGGTCAGCTAGAGAGCTGTCTGGGTTCCATTTGTTTTTTTTTTGGGCTTGGTTCCTATGGCTGGATGCCCTTCCTAATGCCAGCCACTTTACAAAATGGGCTGGTTGCTTTTAGGTGGCACTGGTACAGGCACTTTAGGTGGAACTGACATTGGCACTTCTACATGGCACCAGTACCAGTGTTTTTATGTGGCATTGACACAAGCACCAACATGGGTGCCTCTATGTGGCACTGGCACAGATGCTTTTCCAAGGCACTATATACATTTAATAATTTCACAGCAACTTTACTTAAATCCTCTTGCCCCCTTCACCTCTGAAACAAGTCAACATTGGTCTGCTTCAATAATAAAACAGTCATAATTTTCTCCATTCTGTCTACAGTTGACTGACTGAGAAAAACATGGAACATGTTGTCACAATTCTGTCACAGCAAAGCAACACATATTAGAAGCTGAGCACTATAAGTTACCCCTTTTATTGTAGAAGTATTTTGGTGGGTTTTTATATATCTCAACATGGAAAGCTTCTGTGGATGGGGCAGAGAACTAACTAGACAGCAGACATGATGATGATGATGATGACGATGATGACGACAACAATGACAACGATGATGATGATGTAGAAAAAAGCGGAGATGGCAATAAAATTGATGAGTTGAGTCTTAAAGATGATGGGAAAAGAGTTTATAACAAGGATTGTTACCAGGAAGCTTGGTAGAAATGAAGGTGTCTGGTTTTACTTGCCCTCAAAGAATCTCTTTTTTAAGCTTTGAATATGAGAGGAATAAAGTATTTTAGATTACAAAATGGTTTGTTCACATGAACTAGTATGGCATGGGCAACATTTTTTTCTCTAGCAGCAGATTTTATGAGATATTGCTCATCCTAATCCAGATTGATACTAACCTGTCTGAGACTTTCCCTGATTCTTCAATACAATCTTAATGTTTTAAAGGGAGTGGATAAGCCAACCCCAGTACTGAATAGTACTTATTTTATTGACCCCGAAACAATGAAAGGCAAAGTCAACCTTGGCAGAATTTGAACTCAGTTCATAAAGACAGACAAAATGCCACTAAGCATTTTGCCCAGCATGTTAATGATTCTGCCAGCCTGCCACCCTCAAACTCTAATTTAATCTATTAACATTTAAACTGGCCCTATCCAGCCAAATTGTTCTGTCTGTTTTATGCTCAAACTGGCCAGATCTGACCTCTCACACCTACCCTACAATGTCATTGTAAAAGCAAACAATCACATCATCAAAATCTTAAAGCTATGAGTTAACACATAATAAATTCAAACAATATGAATGAATAAGTATTACATTTGACAGAGTAACCTGAATGCTAAAGAGTTAAGAATGACAGTTATTTTACTGAATTCATCATTATTTTCAAATTAATTGAAACAGAGGCAGTGATTTTCTACTGAAATATCCTAGTCATATGGTTTAGCTTCCAGATCTTTCTACCATTGTTGTCTTAACCCATTTGATGCCAATCTACTCGAAACTGTTTCTGGTTCTATGATACAAGCTTCCTGTTTTAAAGTGAACTAAATTAAAACCAGCTATCAAAATTTCATGTAAATCTAAGTTCCAAACTCTAATTTAATAATGGCTTCAAATTTTAGCAAAAGGCCAGCAATTTCAAGAAATGGGTAAGTCAATGCCAGTACTCAACTGGTACTTATTATATTGACCCCCTCCACCCCCACAAAAAAAAACAATGAAAGGTAAAAATTGACCTTGTCAGAATTTGAACTCAGAACATAAAGATGGATGAAATGCTGCTAAGCATTTTGCCCAGCTTGGTAATGATTCTGCCAGCCTGCCACCCTCAAACTCTAATTTAATAATCCTTTCTACTAAAGGTACAAGGCCTGAAATTTTGGGGAAGGGGATAAGTTGATTACATCAACCCCAGTGAGTAACTGGTACTTATTTCATCAAACCCAAAAGGATGAAAGGTAAAGTCGACTTTGGCAGAATTTGAACTCAGAACATAGCGACATGAAATACCGCTAAGCATTTCACCTGGCATGCTAACAATGGCAGAATTGTTAGCATAATAATGGTAATTATTTTTACTAAATTCGTCATTATTTTCAAAAATCAATTGAAACTGAGGCAATGATTTTCTACAGTATATGGTTTAGCTTCCAGATTTTTCTATCATTTTTGTCTTAACCCGGTTGATACCAACCTTCCCAAAACCATTCCAGTGTCTATGAAACAAGCTTCCTGTTTTAAAGTCAGCTAGATTAAAACCATCTATCAAAATTTCTAATTTAAAAATAACAAAGTTATTTTACTTAATTCTTTATTTTTCAAAAGTAATTGGAACAAAGGCATTATATTTCAACAGAAATATGGAGATGAAAGGTTAAAAGATTGATTTAAGCAACACTGTATTTTTGTTTCACGTTTTCATAGGTTGATAAATTGAGGAATTGGCTGATGAGTTGAAAAATTGTCCAGCTTCACCAAACTTTGGTTCATCTGAAAGAAACAAAATTGTTCACATTAACAAGAGTTGGGCCTAAAAGTTGTCACAAAATTTCTGTAAAAAAATTATTGTGTTTATGTAATCACAATATTACACGTGTCATGCAAAAAGTTGTAAAGGCTTGCAAGTTGTTTGTGCCAGAACTAGAGTGTTGCTTGCAATGGTGGTGGTGGTGGTGGTGGTGGTGGTGGAAGTGGTGGTTGTAGAGGTGGTGGTGGAGGTTGAAGTGGTAGTGGTGGTGATGATGGTAGTAGTGGCAGAGATGATGATGGCAGCAGTGACGATGACAGTGTGGTAGTAGTGGCAGTGGTGGTGGAGGTGGTGGCAGAGATGGTGGCAGTGGGAGCGGTGACGCTGACAGTGTGGTAGCAGTATTAGTGGTGGTGGTGGTGGTGGAGGTGGTGGTGGTGATAGTGATGGTAGTGATAGTGATGGTGGTGGTGGTGGTGGTGGCTGTAGCAACAACAGTGGCATCGGTGATTGTTGGGGAGTGAGGTGTAGTATGAAGAACAATACCAACCCACTTCGTTGTGACAATGAAAACAAACAGGTACGGAAAGTGTTACAATGTGAAAGTAGTTGGTTGAATGAAGAACATGAGTGAGAGACAAGGAAGAACATATTGCAATGTAGAACCAACAGAAAGGACAACAGTAGCACAGAGTCAAGCCAGATGTAATGGTCAGGACCATTAAAGAGAGGACGGTCGATGATAAGATGTTGAAAGGAATCAGACTTAAGTAATTTGAAAATTGCATTGTAAACGTAATGACAAAGTATTTTTTATTTTATTTATGCCTATTTCTGAATATAAAAAAGTCAAATGATGTGCTTTTTGTGTTGATCATTATTATAATTATTATTTTTCTTTTCTTTCTTTTCTTTTATTGGTTTCTGTCACGGTTCAGGAATGTTAGTTGAAAGAGGAGGTGATATAATGAGTGGAATGAATATATATGTGTGTGTGAGTACATATATATATATATATATATATATATATATATATATATATATATATACACACATATATATACACACACACACGTGTATGTATGTATGTATGTACGTGTGTATGTAGATATGTATGTGTGTATATCTGTGTGTATGTGTGTTTTGTTTATTTGTGAATTCTCCCTATATATATAGAGAGAGAGAAAGAGAGAGAGAGACAGAGACAGAGACAGAGAGAGAGAGGGAGGTGGAGAGAGAGTGAATTAAAACATGAGGAGAAGGAGAGAGAAATGTAAAACAGCTTCACACATACATACACACACATGCGCACGTGCACACACACACACACAGAGGCACACATACATCCACACATTCTGTTGGAATGTCATGTTTGCAAAAAGCAATAAAGAGAGAGACAGAGAGACAGGTTAAAAAGGTAGATAGAGAGAGAACGAGCAAGGGAGAGAGTGTGTCAAGATAGGGTGCTTGAAGAACAAGTGAGTAGATAGTGTGACATATGTTAAAAGGGGAGGGGGGAAGCCAGAGATAAGGGAAAAGAAAGAAGAGAAAGAAGGTAGCATGTAAAAGCAATGTCATAAGTGAAGGAGCAGCGACAGACAGACATAGATAGATAGATAGATAGATAGATAGATAGATAGGTAGAGAGAGAGAGTGAATAACTGTTTGACTACAAAAGAGAGAAGCATAGATGAGTTTTAGAGAGAGAAGGAGATGTTGTAAATATAGTAACGAATGCTGTTGGAGGGGTGGGGACATGGAAACTGATAGAATGAAAGTTATACAGGCTTTCATCATCGTCACTTGAGAGAAAATACAAAAGTGTTGACATTTGTTACAGATGTGTGTAGTTGTGTACGTCTACACTCACATACACACATCACCATTTATGTGTATACGTATTCATTACATTATATTTGCATAATATATTCCATATTCATATAAACCCCATCATTTTTGACAGGTACTGTACTAGTTTTTTTCTGTTTTGTTTTTGTTATTTGTTATAAGTTAGACAGATAAAGAGGGACAGTGTTCATGACTGTCATGAACTCTAAATGGCTGATGTAATACCTAAACATTTGCAGGTAAAACACAGACAAGAGAGATAACTGGCAATCTGGAGAGGATGCTTACAACAAAGAGAACTCTGTTAAAAGCATTCAGAGACCAGTTGGTGGTGTTAAACCTGGCAACAGGTTAGACTTCGCACTCTAAATCATCATCATCATTCCATGCTTGCATGTCTCAGACTGAATTCAGTGAGGCAGATTTTCTATGGCTGGATGTCTCTTCTCATCACTAACCCTCACCTGTTTCCAAGCAAGACTAACATTTACCTATTTACATTGCCAGACATGTTTTCACAGAAAATATTGATTTCAAATTATAGCACAAGGCCAGAAATTTCAAGGAAGAGGTAAGTCATTTACATCAACCCCCAGCACCCAACTGGTACTTATTTTATCAACCCTGAGAGGATGAAAGACAAAGTCGACCTTGGTGGAATTTGAACTCTGAATGTACAGATGAACAAAATGTTGCTAAGCATTTTGCCTGGTGTTGCTAATGATTCTGCCTGCTCATTTACCTTTGTTTTTGCAGAAATATTAGAAATTAATGACATTCACACAATTTCAAGACAAGGAGACACTAACACTCACATACATGCATACACTGATGCCAATATGTGTTACAACTGAGAAGATTGTTGCAATGTGAAATGGAATGCTTTTCTCAAGGACACAACACAGTGTCTGGTTCAGGATTTGAACCCTTGACCTGATAATCATGAACCAAACATTCTAGCCAATATGCCATGCTTTCATAATTGAATGGTACTGCTCAGATGTTGAAGCCATAATGATATCTATTAAGTAAGTAAAATCCCTAGCTGGCAACTGGAGGCTGTCCTCTCAACGAATGCGTTGCTGTGGCTGGATGATGAACTCTGGTGATGATGTTATTCCATGCTTTCTGATCCATGGTGCTGGCCTTAGCATGCATGAGGTTGAGGCACTGCAACTTCAGGTTTTCTTCAATTTGTTTTGGCCACGTCTTCTTTGGTGCACAGCACTAGATTCTCCAGTGTGTGGGTTGCAGCTGCCACAAAAGTTGGTGTGGTAGTTGTCTGGTGCCCATGCTGCAGACATGGCCAAACCACTTTTGCCTGCATTGCCGAACTTGGTCTTCAGTGGTGAGCTGCTGCCAGTATTGTTCTCGGATGTTGTTGTATGAGATTCAGTTGCACAGAGAGACATCAAGGCTCTGCCTGTCATTCAGTGATATCTTTTAGGTAGCTGAAGATAGGAACATTGTTGTCCTGTGTTTTTGTGCTTCTAAGTTTGCCTTCATTAAAATTCTAGTTTTCATAGAATTAAACAGAGGAAATTAAAGCAGAATATCCAAAGCCTGGAGAGCATTCTACAATCTAGCAAAGATATGGAGAAGTAAAGGTGTAGTCTGCAAAATGAAGCTGAAGCTGTTCAAGACTGGAGAGTGACAAAAGTAGAAGAAAAACAATAGACAGCTTCCAATTCCCATGCTGTAGGAGAATGCTTAACATCAAGTGGCTGCAAAGAGTCCAAAATGACACAATTGAGGTGACAAAGGGCAGCAACAGGATCAATGATGAAATAAGACACAAATGTTGGAACTGGATTGAACATGTCCTCAGACAAGATCAAGAAATCAATTGTATGGTGGCAGCCTGAAAGGAAATAGAGCTGTAAGACACACTAAAACCACGTGGTAAAGGACCATTCACAAGGAAAGGAGACAAGAAGGGTGGAAGAATTGGAATGAGACCAGAACAATGGCAGAAAACAGAACTGGTTGGAGAGATTGTGTTGCAACTTTATGTGTCTTGTGGCACAGAGTGAACTAACCTAACTTAAACTTGTTTAGGGAGTTCTTGGTTTCTTGGTTTATGGGGGTTTTGTCTTATATATTATACCATACACTGATGTTGCATGATTCTTCTTCATTCGGCTTCTAATTTATTTAGGGATTTATTAGTTTACAGAGATTTTGTTGCATTAAATTAGTTTTTTTTTTTGATAAGGTTTAAAGCCTACCCTCACCTGTGGTCATGAGTGTTGGGTAATGCTTAAAAGAGTATGACTGCAAATATAAGAATTTTTCATCAAATTGAATTGGGTGATTTCCCAAAACTAATTAAATAGGCATGGCTGTGTGATAAGAAGCTTGCTGCTCAACCACATATTTCCAGGTTCAGTCCCATTGCGTGGAACCTTAGGCAAGTGTCTTTTACTACAGTGTCAGACCACCAAAGCCTTGTTACTGGATATGGGTGAGTGAGGTGGTAATTAAGATTTTGTGATCCGGTGTTATGGAAAGGTGTTTTGGAAAAAAACAGTAACAAAAAAATGGAGTTTCAGAGGTTCAAGGGTGACAACTCTTTCTGCCTTATTTGCCATTCTTGTCTGCACACATACATGTGCATTTGCAGGGGGGGGGCACAGGCGTGTATCTATTAATACTTTTAAGGACATGCATACGCGTATTTGTTCACACAATATGTGTGCATCCATGCATACACTCACAAATGAATTTGTACAGATTTGCCTTGCGTTTCATATACATGCATACATACACATCATCATCATCATTTAACATCTGTTGTCCATGCTGACATGGGTTGGATGGTTTTATAATGGGACTAGAAGGTTCATGATACCTGTGGAGTATCTCCTTCTCCCATTACAATTATTTTCTGTAGTCTTAGGATCTGGAACTCGAAGAAGAAGAAGCTTACAAGCAGATGCAATTCAATGGTTGTTTATTTTAGTTCTCATTCATGGGGGTTTGCTCCTGGCGACCATCTGTATGGTAGCACATGGTTCGTTGTAACTCCGTTCATGTGAGTCACATTACCTCTGGAGATAACGGGTAAAGTTAGATCAGATTAAGAATATGCTGTGAGCTGCCAGTTTGCAGCGTTGTTCAGCATGAGCGCGAACGTGAAAGAAACTCCTTTTTGATACGCCTCCTTAAATAGATGTTGCCCATGTGAGCCTTGCTGTGGTCTCGCACATGGCAAACATGGTTTTAGGTGAGATCTTGCTCTTGTCTCAGACGTGGTAATGGCTGCCGGTGAGATCTCGCACAAAATGGCGCTGGCTTCTTGTGTCACGCTACAGTTTGACCAGAGTTGGCAAGCTGGAGAGCTGCACTAAACTCCACTCTGTCTTGGTTTGGTTTTTATAGCTGGATGCCCTTCCTAACACCAGCCATTTTACAGGGTGAGCTGGGTGCTTTTACGTGGCACCACATGGGCGCTGTTACTGGCATGAGTGCTTTTCATGTGGCATCAGCACATGACTCTTGCAAGGCTGATCCTCTTCACCAGGGGATGGTCAGCCTTAACACTTCTGCTGGTCTTCTTGAGTACAGCAAGGGCCTCAGTCACCTACATAGAAAGTGAACGTGTGGCTTAGTGATTAAGGAGTAGTTCTCACAATTGCAAGATTATAGTTTCAATTTCTAGACCAAGCAGTGCATTGTGTTCTTCAACAAAACACTATATTTCATGTTACTTCAATCCACTTAGCTGTTAATGAGTAACCCTGCAATGGACAAGTGTCCCTTTCAGGTGGGAATATTGTGATCTCAGTTACTAAGAGTCCATGGAATCTGGGTAATCAGCCCTATGGGCCCCAGGACTCTAGGCAGTAATGTCTAGGGGCTAATGATTGATATGCTAAAAATAGCTGCCACATCAATCAGAAATCACACTCCACAGTCTAGGGGGGAAACGAAGATCCATAGAAACATTTAATATACTTACATATTCCCATGTATGTGGTTGCAAAGCACTTGCATATATATATATATATATATATATATATATATATATATATATATATATATATATATATATATATATATACAATGCACATATGAGAGGGATGCTGAAACTTCTTGATTTTGGTTAAAAGAAAATACAGGATGATCAGTTAATTATAGTTTTTATTCAACATATTCCCCTCTCAGATTCACATACTTATTGCAGCAGTCTTTCAGTTTTTCTAAGCTCTGTAAAAGAACTTGGAAGGTTGGGCCTCCAACCAGACTTTTTGTGATATCTTTAAAGCCAGGAACTTTTCAGCATCCCCTCCTATATTTACACACACACACGACAGAAGTAAGTAAACACCCCATAAAACATCGTTTTGTTTATTTTAACTTGTAAAGGTTTATATTCTTTATTAACTGACATTTTTATGTTTCAGGTTCTATATGTGACTGTTTATGTCATGTACAAAAGAAGCATTGGAACTGTCCAAATTTTAAAGAGGTTGTATTGTGGGTCAATCTGAAGGTGGACTAAGCTTAAAATTGCAAAAAACCTTAGGATCCCTCTTTCAACAGTTAATAGAGTGATTGTGCAATTCACCAAGGAGAGGATAGGGTAAACATCACCTCGTCTAGGTTGACCAGGTTCCCTCTGACAGGATTCTTTGATTTGTTAAGAGAAGTGTAGAGGATAATCTTTGTTGCAAGGCCAATATCAAACGGAGAAAAGATTGGGCCAGTGAGATGGTGGAAAGGCCAGTAGCATTTTGGGACACTGTCACATTTTCTGATGAGTTCAGATTTGCTGTTGAATGTGGGTCTAGAAACTCTGTGATCAAGAATTTGACATGAAAAGATTGCAGCCAACAATGGAACACAGCGCCTATTCTGTGATGGTCTAGGGAGAAATTTGGAGCAATGGTTGATCAGAGCTGGTGGAGTGTGAGGGAAACATAAACTCAGATAAATATGTGTCCATATTGCAGAAAGGACTCTTTGCAATCTTCTCCAGTGGGGAAATGTTTTAAGAAGACTTTATTTATGGAAGATGGGGCTCTTTGTCACACGGCTAAAATGACCCAAGTTTGGTTGGATGAGAATGGCATTCACAAGCGTCCATAGCCAAGCCAGTCACCAGGTATGAACCCTATTGAACAGCTCTGGGGCATAATGGACAGGACACTTCATAAAAAGAACAAGAAAGCATTCTCAAAGCCAGATCTTTTGAGATGACTGCATGAAACCTGGCAAGAGAATATTCACCATCTGATCAGTAACATGCCTAACAGGGTCCTTGCATTGAAAAATGCAAAGGGCATGTCTTCTGAATATTAGATATTTACATTATAATAATAAATAAATAATTTGAATGTATAAATTCAGATTTAAATAAATTTTAACAGTTATAAGAATGTCTATTTACTTCTGTCATGCCTCTGTGTGTGTGTGTGTGTGTGTGTGTGTGTGTGTGTGTGTGTGTGTGTGTGTGTGTGTGTGTGTGTACATATATACAGGAGTTGGACAAAAAAATGTAAACACCTAGCATCATAATATTGAAATATCTATAAAACTATCAAAGGCTCGTTTATTTTCATGTTTTTTTATTTATTATTAGTGTTGCTTAATATGTTTTGCTAAAATTGTTGTTTCTTTTCAGGTAATTAAAATTCATTAAAATACCAGATCTATTGGACTTTCAAACAGGTCAATTGTTGGTGCTCGTATGGCAGGCGCTAGTGTAATGAAAACAGCCGAAATTTTTGGTGTGTCAAGAAGTACTGTCTCAAAATTAATGACAGCCTTTGAGAAAGAGGGAAAAAACCTCCTTGTTGAAACAAAACTCCGAAAGAAAACGAACTTTCAGATAGTACAGCTCCCAAAATTATTGCAGAGCTTAATGACCATCTCGAGAACCCAGTTTCCACAAAAATTGTTCGCCAGGAGCTGCAAAAAGCTGGATTTCATGAGTTATGAAATCTTGAATGTAACAGCCTATTACTTATTTTATCAGTCTCTTTTGCTGATCCACTAAGTTACAGGGATATAAACACACCAACACCAGTTGTCAAGTAGGGGAGAAGGACAAACACAGGCACAAAGACACACACACACATATGTGAAGGTCTTCTTTCAGTTTCTGTCACCCAAATCTACTCACAAGACTTTGGTCAGCCTGAGGCTACAGTAGAAGACATTTGCCCAAGTGGGACTGAACCCAGAACCATGTGGTTAAGAAGCAAGATTCTTACCATACAGCCACGCCTTAAACTGGCACAAGGACACAAATTAGAAAAGGGAAAAGTAAAATCCATAAATAGTACACAGTGAGTATGTATTGAAATACCAATACCAATTCCTGAGAGGGTCAAGTAAAAACATGAAGACCTACCCAAATACTGAAGTCTGGTACTCCTTTACTATAGCTTACCCACTCAAAAACTGTCTATCCTAAAGAATCTACTGAACATAATTTGGAGAGGTTTGGAATAACTATCACTACTACCTCATGGAGGGAAAAAAAGGGGAAAGGACAGCAATTTTTTTCCCCTTCACTTTTTTTTTTAGCATTCCTGTCTTTAATACAAGAATTCTGAATTTTTTCCCTACATTTTTTACCTCCACCCCACCCCATCCACAATTCCTTGATCCTTTCCTTTCCTGTGAGATAATGGTTATTTCAAACTCCACCCATAATTCATGTCAGTTCTATATGGGAGCCATTCACACGTGATGTCCATGATGGTCAGAGACACAAATTATGAAATATCTAAGCTGTAAATCTTAAACATTTACAAGAATTGTATTGATTCATTTTCCACAGTAATGCTTGGTGGTTCAGGTGAGTATTAAAGAAAAATATTTTTACCTGCAATGTATGCTGAATTGTAACATGACACTACACAAAATAACACTTCCACCTGAATTCCTCCAGAACAGCATAAAAAGACTCTTGGTGTTTACTCATATTGACCTTGGGATTACCAAAAATACTAATGAGATTACTAGACAACTATGCCTGTGGTTATAATTCCCATTTACCACGTGTAACATCCATGACAAAAACTTGATGTGATATTTTCAAGACTAATATTTTGTTTTCTAAATAGTATAGGTCTGGAAGAAATTGCTCAACATCGATATCTGGTAAAAAAAAATGAACCATTTCGACATATATTCACAAGTATATAGAAATTTTCTGGACATTCTAAAAAATTTCGAAAAACTGTTTCTTGAGAATGGGATTTAGTTAAAAGTTACTGGCAAGGACACGATTTATTGTAAGGGAAGTAACTCTGTAACACTTATTAATGGTAGGAAGTCGAAAAGTTCATTCAGAGTAAAAATGTAATTGTAATATGAATAATATACATAAATAAACCCACTATACGTGTGGGCATGTGTGTTTGTGGAGCCATAACTGGGACTCCGTTGCTTACGATGACGAGGGTTCCAGTTGATCGGATCAACACAACAGCCTGCTCGTGCAAGTGGCTGAGCACTCCACAGACACGTGTACCCATAACGTAGTTCTCAAGATTCAGCGTGACACGAGATGTGACAAAGCTGGACCTTTGAATTACAGGCACTACTCATTTTTGCCAGCTGAGTAAACAAAAGCAATGTGAAATAAAGTGCCTTGCTCAAGGACACAAGCTGCTGTGAATCGAACGTGTGACCTTACGATCGTCAGCCAAATACGCTAATCACTAGGCCACGCATGGAGACATAATCATTAAAAGAAAACGTGTTCTCTGAACAGGACACTGATTTCCATGACTAGCAATCAATGTGTACAAAGAAGTTGATCTGAATATTTCACTTCAACTTGTCATGAAATGCAGAGAAACAAATGTTTTTCATAAATGTTATTTATAAAGGCAAATAATAGTTTCAAATTTTAGCACAAAGCCAGCAATTCTAGGAGGAGGGAGTTAGTCAGCTTCACTGACCTCTATACTTGCTCAGTGCTTTATTTTGTTAATCCTGAGAGGATGACAGGCGAAAGAGAAGAAATGCTACAAACCATTTTGTTCACCATGCTAATGATTCTGTCAGCTCACTGGGTGTTAGAATAATATAGGCACAAGGTCTGGAATTGGAGGGAGGGGACCAGTCGATTACATCAACACCAAAAGGAGGAAAGGCAAAGTTGATCTTGGCAGTACTTGAATTCAGAATGTGAAAAAACTAGAAGAAATGCTAAACATTTTGTCCCATGTGCTAATGATTCTGACAACTCACCATCATAATAAGTTCAAATTTTGGCACAAGGCCAGCAATTTTGGGGGAAGAGCCTAGTAGATTGTATCAACCCCGAAAGGATGAAAGGCAAAGTCAACCTCAGCAGAATTTGAACTCAGAATGTAAAGACAGGCAAAATGGCACTAAAAATTCGCCCGGCATGCTAACGATTCTGCTGGCTCACCACCTTAAAATATCGGCACAAGGCCAGCAACTTCACTTCGTACCTGTTTTATCAAACTGAAAGGGTGAAAGACAAAGTCGATCTCGGCAGAATTTGAACTTGGAATGTAAAGACAGACAAAATACCATTATGCATTTTGCCTGGCATGCTAGAGATTCTACCAGTGCACTTCCCTGATAGTAATAATCCTTTCTTATTTCCCACAAGGGGCTAAACATAGAGGGGGCAAACAAGGACAGAAAAAGGGATTAAGTCGATTACATCGACCCCAGTGCGTAACTAGTACTTAATTTATTGACCCCAAAAGGATGAAAGGCAAAGTCGACCTCGGCGGAATTTGAACTCAGAACGTAATGGCAGAAGAAATACCGCTAAACATTTCGCCCAGCTTGCTAATGTTTTCTGCCAGTTCACCGCTTTCTGCTATAGGAACAAGGCCTGAAATTTTGGGAGATGGAGCTAGTTGATTACATCAACCCCAGTGCATAACTGGTACTTATTTCATCAACCCAGAAAGCATGAGGCAAAGTCGACCTTAGCAGAATTTGAACTCAGAATGTAAGGATGGACAAAATGTCACAAAGCATTTTGTCTGTCAGCTCACCACCTTAAAGTCAATCTCAACAGAATAACAATCATTTCTGCTACTAAAGGCATGAGGCCTGAACATTTTAAGGAGGGCTTTTCAATTACATTCCCCACCACCCCAATGCTAAACTGGTATTTTATTGGCTCCAAAAGGATGAAAGACAAAGACAACCTCAGACACATTTGGGCTCAGATAATAAAGCTGGAAGATATGCTGCTAAGCATTTTGTCTGGTATACTAAAGACTCTGCTAGCTCATTACCTTAATAATGGTTGCAAATTTTGGCAGAAGGCCAATCAATAAAATTGACCCCAGTGCTCAGTTGGTACCTACTTTATTGATTCCAAAAGGATGAAGGACAAAGTGAACCTTAGTAATATTTGAAGTCAGAATATAAAGCTGGAAAAATGCCTCTAAACATTTTGTCCAGCATACTAATGATTCTGCCAGCTCAATGCCTTAATTAATAATCCTTTCTACTCAAGACACAAAGCCTGAAATTTTGAGTGAGTGGACTAGTTGGTTACATCAACCCCGAAAGGACGAATGGTAATGATTACATCAGCCCCAGTGTTTCACTGGTATTTATCAACCCTGAAAGGATGAAATGGAATTTGAACTCAGAACATAAGGATGGATGAAATGCTGCTAAGCAATTTGCCCGGCCTGCAAATGATTCTGTCAGCTTACCACCCTAAAAATAATAATTCTTTCTACTATGGGCACAAGGCCTGAAATTTTGAGGGGAGAGACTAAGTTGATTACATCGACCCCAAAGGGATGAAATGTAAAGTCGACCTGTGGAATTAGAACATTTAAGGATGAACAAAATGCTGCTAAGCAATATTGCCTGGTGTGTTAGCAATTCTGCCAGCTCAACTCCTTAATAATAATAATAAAATAACAATTCACTTAATCTCCAATAATAATTTCACTTTAAAAATCACAGAGTGAAAAAAAAAAATGATAAATAAATCAGATATAGTATTTATTAAAATTCCAGTTTCTTTTACTTTTTTTGTTTTTGTTTTTCACCATTTCATTTTTTTTTTGCAATGGAATAGTCGTTTTTATCTCTTGCAAAAGACAGTTATTTCATTCAGTGTTAGTTCTTGCAGGTGAGAAAAAGCTAAAGTCTTCAATTTATGAACAAGGGTGAAGGGAAAAACCAATGAATGTATGAACAATATTATTGAGGAGTAGGACAGTTAAATCCTAAGTGGTCATTTACAAGAGGGGGCTGAAAAGGTCCTGGCTTCAAGGTAATCACAGAAGGCTTGGTTGGAGGCCCAGCCTTCCGAGTTCTTTTACAAGGGTTATAAAAACTGAAGGATCACTGCAGTATGTGAATCTGAGAGGGAAATGTTGGACAAAATCATAATTATTTGATCCTCCTGTATTTTCTTTTACTCAAAACCAAGGAATTTTCAGTACCCCATTCATAATATATGTATATATACATGATGTGGTGCTGAAAAGTTCCTGGCTTTAAGGATACTGTGAAAGGCCTGGTCAGAGGTCCAACTTTCAGAGTTCTTTTACAGGGCTTAGAAAACCGAAGGACTTCTGCAATAAGTGTGAGAGGGGAATATGCTGAATAAAATCTTAATTAACTGGTGCTCCAGTATTTTCTTTTACCCAAAGTCAAAAACTTTTCAGCAGCCCTCGTACATTTTTTTTTTTTTTTATCAAACACTGTTACCAGGGTGTAAATGATGGACATCCCATCTCCTGTTCTGATAGGGACAATTTAACTGCAGCTTTTCTGTATCAACAAGTTCACTGCTTACAGCAGTTTGTGATCTGTACTTCATGCTTGCTACCGATGTACATCTGGATGATATGTGTCCTGTCCATGAATACAACACAGCAAAGAGATAAAAGCCAAAAAGGCTTGGAAAGCTGTAACACTTTACTGTTAAGTGTGAAGGCATTTAAGTTAATATTTTTACAAACAAACTCACATAAACATATCTTGGCTAAAGGTACACATGGTAAATGGAACTTTATACATTGCAGAGAACGGCATAAAACCTTTGTGTAAGATGTGTATAGATTTATATTCATATAATGTGGCTGACACTTACAACAGAGTGTAACATGCTACTAGTAAGTACAATGTTTTCTCTAATGATTTTAGGTGTCTGTGAGCCGATAGAGACACCCCTTCTAACTTTCTCACTCTTCACCCAGAAAATTCAGAATGTGATAGCTGGAAGGAAAAAAGGTCTGTACCAGTACTGGGATGCTGGTAACTTGATTTTATCAACTTTTTAAGGATGAAAGGCAATGTTGACCTTGGCAGAATTTGAACTTGGTGTACTGAAAACAGGAATATAATAATGTATTGTACCTGACAGTCTAACGACCTTGCCAATTTGTTACCAATCTATGTACACTTATATGCATGCATGTGTGTGTGTGTGTGTGTGTGTGTGTGTGTGTGTGTGTATGTATGTGTGTATATATATATATATATATATATATATATATATATATATATATACATATATATGAGTTGAAAACCAATTTTCATATTAGAAGTTGAAGTTTACTAAAAAATTAAATGGATTTTTTTAAAGTAGAAACCAAAACAAGCTACCAAAGAATATCTCCTCTCCTATTCTCACAAGACCCAATGAATTTGAGTGGTAATTTTAAATAATAGGTGTTTAACCATATTCATATCCAACATTGATCAACACTAGAGAAAGGAGATAGTAACAGAAAATAAATGTGGTAGGCAGATATAAGCATATATTTAAGAAGAGAATAAGTAGAGGCAAAGGCAGAATGGAATCAATGATTAATTCACATCATTAGAAATTGTGTGAAATATATATTTGGAATAATCTAGTACCGATAATATGTAATGGGTAGCAAGAATTTTTCTTGTATTTTTGTTTATCAGAAATGGTGATTCAGACCTGACTGCTTGCATTACAAGCAGTCAATTGACAATGTAGTTCAGTACTGTCTCACAAAAAATGAAAAACAAAGAAAAAAGAGGATTAACTATTTTGTTACCGTATATTTGGCAATTAATTTTTAAATTAACCCTTTAGCATTCAGATTATTCTACCAAATGTAAAACTTATTTATTCACATTTATTTGAATTTATCCTGCATTATCTTGTAGCCTTAAGATTTTGATTAAGTGACTGAAAATTGTTTTAGAATAACATTGTAGGGTAGGCGTGAGAGGCTGGACCTGGCCAGTTTGAACATAAAACAGGAATAGTTTGGCCAGTTTAAAGGGTTAATAAAGGATTTAGTAAAAATAACTTTGTCATTATTGAACTGCTATTTAGAATATAAATTAACATGAAATTTTGATGGAAGGTTTTAATTTAGATAACTAGAATGGAATTTGTAACATAGAAACAAGGACAGCACCAGGCATGTCAGTATCAAAAGACGACGAATATAACTGGGTCCTTGTTAAAGGACAAGAGTTATGGTTAATCATTTAGCATTCAGATTATTCAGTGCAACGTAACGCTCATTTATTCACATTGTTTTAAATTAATCATACATTATCTTCTAAATTGAAATTTTTTATGATGTGAACATTAATTTTTAGAATGACATTAGGTGCAAGAGAGCCTGATCTGACCAGTTTGAACATAAAACAGGTAGAATATATGAGCTGGATATGGCTGGTTTGAATGTTAAGAGAGTTAAGGATGAAATGCAGTTATTGAAATCAACATCTAGCTCACAACTGATACTTAAAGACAGATGAAATGCAGCCAAGGACTTCGCTCGCTGTGCTAGCAGTTCTGCCAGCTACCACCTTAATCATCATCATCATCATCGTTTAACGTCCGCTTTCCATGCTAGCATGGGTTGGACGATTTGACTGAGGACTGGTGAAACCGGATGGCAACACCAGGCTCCAATCTAATTTGGCAGAGTTTCTACAGCTGGATGCCCTTCCTAACGCCAACCACTCAGAGAGTGTAGTGGGTGCTTTTACGTGTCACCCGCACGAAAACGGCCACGCTCGAAATGGTGTGTTTTATGTGCCACCCGTACAAGAGCCAGTCCAGGGGCGCTGGCAACGATCTCGCTCGAAAATCCTACGGGAGCCAGTCAGGCGGTAATATGCTGAATCTTATTGTGCTACCTTCTGTGAGAATTGAAGATATCCACTGAGGGAGAGATTAATCAAATAAACCCATCTCCAGAGACTTAGCTCATTAATCCTGGAAGGATAAAAAGAGGTAATGTTGAACTTCCAAAATAATTTCAATTCATAATATAGACAGCCAATACTAAGATACATATATATGAGCAATAAAGGCAGTATTAATATAGAGATTATCATAATTATCTCCACTTAAATGTGGATGTTCTGTTAGAACTATACTGCATTAGTTACCATGAAAGAAACACCCATATTGGCACTTTTTATCTTGTTAGTGGGGAGATATATCCCAGCTACCTCCAGATCATGTAATTAAAATCACAACCTTAGCACTGGATTTATTTTCCCCTGCTGTGTGCATTTTGGCACCAAAAAGCCATCATGAGAATTTCTCTAATGGTAACTACTACAGAAAAGTTTATTCAAATACAACATCCATGTTCAAGAGATGAAAATTACCTCTCAAAAATAAGTCTGGTGGCACTCTGATACCTGCCACCTCTGTAGGCATCAGCAATAATTATTTCTTATAGCGGCTCAAGCGACAACAAATTTGTGAAGGAAGAAGAGAGTGAACTCAATCAACTCCCAAAAGTTTCAATTTAGAATGTAACTAAATTCTGTAAACTTTAACACTTTAGTTTCAGATTTCTTTGTCAAATGTAATGCTTTTTTATTCACATTGTTTTGAAATAGTCATGCATTACTACTGTGGGACATATTCTCTAGTAATATGTAATGTTTTTGTTCTTTTTACAAGCTTATCATCAGAGTTCTTCAAAGGGAGTAAATATGTTAAACTAAACAATGAACCAAACCTCATAAGCTGAGAATTTCTTTTCAGTATTGGAATAAGTAGGTATGCCTTAGTGGTTAAGGTGTTAAACTCATGATCATAAAATTATGGTTTTGATTCCTAGACAGGGCGATATGTTGTGCTCTTGAGCAAAAATACTTCATTTCATGTTGCCCCAGTCCACTCAGTTGGTAAAAATGAGTATTTCCATGATGGACTGGTGTCCCGTCCAGGGAGGAATATATATGCTAGAGGAACTAGCCCTATGCTCCTTACAGAATAGTGTGACAAACCACTGAAATGAGTAACATAATTATCACATTGTTAATTAAATTATGTCGGAAAGAAGTTATTGTCAATTCTAATGTATACCTAGCATCTGCAATGTCCCAATAGTCTTTATAGCTAAAATTATTTTTTGCTACTAAGTAACACAATATTAACTCTTTTTGCTCAACCACATGGGTCCAGGTTCAGTCTCACTTTATGGCAAATTGGGCAAGTGTCAGGCCAACCAAAGCCTAGTGAGTGGATTTGGTAGATGGAAACTGAAAGAGGCCCATTTGTGAGTGTGTCTTTGTGTCAGTGTCTGTCCCCCCACCACCGCCTTACAGCTGGTGTTGGTGTGCTTACATCCTCATAATTTAGTGGTTTGGCAAGACAGACTGATAGAATAAGTACCAGGCTTAAAAAAAAAAGTACTGGAGTCAATTTGTTCAACTAAAATTCTTCAAGGCTGTACCCCAGCTTGGCTGCAGTCTGACTGAAACAAGCAAAAGATGAAAGACATTTCTGTTGAAACACACTGCTTTCTTTTTGATTAATTTTGAAAATAATTAAGAATTTAGTAAAATAACATCGTCATAAATGAACATGAAATTTTGATGGGAGGTTTTTAATTTGGATATCTTTAAAAACTTGAATTTTGTATCATAGAACCAAAAGGGGTGGTCTCAAATATGTCAATCATATTTTTTTTTAATTCAAGGTCCACATTTTTAAGAGAGTACACCAGTACATTATTAGCACTTATTTAATGAACCAATCTTCAAGGGTGAAAAGCAAAATAATAATGTCAATAACCCTGGAGGAATTTTGAGCTATGTTTAAAAGAAAACAGACAACTACAAACTAAATACCAAAAAGTATTGAGTTTGGCATTGCTTCACACTTATCTTTTTCTACATTAATGTCTCATGTCTAGGCAGAAGAACTGGCAGAATTCTGGTTTAAGCACTCCATATAACACCTCATAACTTTATTTTTTGGAATTTTCAGAAATTTTTTTGCGAATTCATGCAATTATGAAAACAAAAATTTTCTTTTTTTTTTCCAGTTTTTTATAACACTCCCCACAACAGATCCTAAAAGCTCCACTCCTTTTTAGTTTTTTTAAAATCAAGGTTTTAAATAGACAGTCTTATTTTTTTTTGCTTAAATTTCAGCAATGGACCACTCTTGGATGCATCATCATTTCATTAAATGTCTTTATGGGGAGAAAAGTATAGAAAAGACATCAATACATGTCAGAGAGACAAAGAAACAAGGAAGGTAACAGGGGCTTGTGAGACGTGCTAAAAGTAACTGCTAAATTACCCTTAAATCACACACACACAAAAATATTTTTTTTGCATAATCAATCAATTCCTGTGTGTAGAACTCATATTTGCAAACATTTTCTGAAAATTCCAAAAAATAAACAAGTTATGGGGAGAAATAAAGGATGCTATGGATGGGAAAGTGTGAGCTTATGTAGTTTATGCATATCCTAAAGGTGACAGCAGCAAAATTAAATAAGCATATTTATTACATCCAACCACCACCACCAAAATAAATCACAATAATAACTCCTTCTAATTTTGGTACAAGGCCAACAACTTTGAGGGACAGGGGCTAGTTGATTATACAGACTGCAGTACTTGACTGGTACTTTATTAGCCCCAAAAGGATGAAAGGCAAATTTGATCTTGGTGTGATTTGAGCTCAGAACAAAGAACTGAAAGAAACACCACTAAATGCTTTGTCTGATGCACTAATTATTCTGCCAGCTTGCCACCCTAATTATAATAATGGCTTCAGATTTTGGTACAAGGCCAGTAATTTTAGAGGAGGGAGTAAGTTGATCACATTGATTGATCCCAGTGCACAACTGGTACTTATTTTATTGAGACTGAAAGGGATGAAAGATGAAGTCAACCTCAATGGCATCTGAACTCAGAACATAGAAATGGACAAAACACCAATAAGCATTTTGCCCCGAATGCTAACAATTCTGCCAGCTCACCACCTTAATTAAAATAATAACCTTTCTACTATAAGTACAAGGCCTAAAGTTGATTATATTGACCTGTGAGTAACTGGTACTTTTTGCAACGACCCTGAAAGGACAAAAGGCAAAGTCCACCTCAGCGGAATTTGAACTCAGAACATTAAGACAGATGAAATGCTGCTAAGCATTCCACCTCGCATGCTAATTATTCTGCCAGCACACTGCCTTGGTTAAGTGTTTCAAATTTTTGCACATGGCCAGCAATTTTAAAGGAAAGGTTAAGCTGACTTCATCAATCCCAGTGTTCAACTGGTACATATTTTATCAGCCCCCAAAAATGATGAAAAGCAAAGCTGACCCCAGAACACAGTGTGCAGGAAGAAATACTGCTAAGCATTTTGCCCAACATGCTTGATTTTGCCAGCTTGTCGTCTGATGTGATTGAAGAGAAATTTGCTAGCCTGCCATTATCCAATATTTTTCTTTTAAAGATTAAATCCCATAGGTTGTCAAAGGTGGTGTTTAAATAATGCTAACGAGTGCAGTGAAGGTGTTTAGATGCAATCAAAGTTGTCAGAACCAAGTTTAACAGCAAACTGGCACCAACACCTGTAAAATATAAGACAGTTCAAACATACTCTTGATACTGTTGCTGATAACAAATGTTTTACTCATGGGCCTTTACAAAACTTCACACTGACACCATTTAACAGCATTTCATTTTAATGCTTGTGTATCAAACACTAAACGAGGAATGTGATTCTGATACACTCACACATATATGCATGTCCTCTCAGATTGAACAATGATACACACACATATATAATGCATGAGTGGATAAAAGTAGTTATGTTTAACTTTCAATGCCCCACAATAAATTCCAACAAAAAAGTTCAAGGCCCTCAGATATATATACACGTATGCATACACACACACAGACACGCCATAAATTATGAGCGTTTTGTTGTGGTCACACATTTAAACATACTTCAGTTACCATATACAGTCCAAGATACATTGTATGTATATATGAAAGGATTACAAAAAATATATAAACGAGCATGGTAGTAATAATAACTTATATCTAAACTTCGTGTTTTACCAATTCTTATAAACCTCTCAAATAAAATTTTGGAGGGTGGGTAGGAGAGGTGGGTGTGGCAAAGAAAAACATTGTAGAAATGAGGGTGGGGGGAAGCAATTATCAGAATATATAAATAAAAATAACAAAAAAAAAAAAACATCAGATACGAATTTTAAAAATAATATAATGAAACATGAAATATGGTAAATTAAAGATCTAATGAAACCAAAACCAATGTATGTAGAGTTTGTTTGTTTGCATCATTTGTTATTAGGGTTTATGGACATCATTGCTATCATCCCCTTCATCTTCCTCCTCTTCATCATCATTGTCCTCCTCCTCCTCATCATCATCATTACCACCACCACCTCCTCCTCCTCTATCATCATCGTCGTCATCATCATCATCATCGTCGTCAACATCTGCTGCCAAAACAACTCTCCGGCAGCTGGCAACACCACTAGCATCTACCAGGCGCCTGTCCTCGGTGCCATTAATATTCTCCTCTATACAAACTTCCCTTTTGTCACCACCTTCTTCCACCTCACCACGTTCATCGCGCTCTTCTTCTTCCTCGTCGTCGTCATCACCGTTATCATCATCATCTTCATCATGTCGAGTTACAAGTGCTGAAGATGATGACGACGTCGGTGGTAGTGTTGTCATAGGCAGATTTATGTTCGGAGCTGCAGTATTGGGTACTACAACACGTTCCTCGTCCTCTTCTAAGCCACTGTCCATTTCCATTAACAACTGCCATTTATTTGAAACTGACTTAGAAGAGACTGCAGTGGAAGAGGTAATGGCCGTGGAACTCTGTTGCAGCAGCTGTGACTGTTGATCTTTACAAGATTTTGACATTCGGTGTACCTCCCATCCGTGTTTACCAGTTTTAGAATCCTGATGATGTTGATGATGATCATTTCCTCCACCACCACCACCTGATGACCTCTTAGACGATGTCTTTTTGTCTTTGTTCCTTGACCAGTCTTTATTACCTGCGGAACTGCCGCGGTAATGAATAGGATAACGTTTGTCACCATCAACGCTTCCTGCCCCACCGCCATCTCTTCTCCCTGTAGGACCAGCTGGAATATTTTCACTGTCGTCTTCTTCCATGTCCAGGCCATGCTCATCCTCACCAGCTAAGTGTGCGAAAGATGAGGGACCCATAAGTTCATTTATCTCGGCTGTCAATCGCCGACGTCGTTCGGCGATCATTTCATTCACCACTTTGGTACTTTCCGACAGGCGACTTTCGGTGGCAGGTGTGTGGATCTTCGGTAAGTAGAAGATGCACGGTTTAGTTTTTGTACAAATAAAATTTGTCAGTTTGCGAATTTCTGCTTCACATTTTTCGTGTGTTGAAACAAGTTCCATTTTTTGTTCTAATAAACGAATCCTAGTCTGTTTCTCACGACGAACCTGAAACAAAAGTTCACGTTCTTTACGAATTTCATCTTTTTCCTGTTGAGCTTTTTCTTCTAACTTCAGCTCCACTCGTTTCCGTTGATCGTGTTTATCTTTCTTATCTTTGGCCTCATCTTTAAATTTTTGTAAAGTTCCCAACAAAAGGCCGAACATGCGTTTGTTCCTTGCCATGCCTCGCTCGTCTTTACCTTGGGCATCGAGCATGTCTTTACGAGTTAACGAATCCCTAGATGTAGCCACTACAGACGAAGGTACCGATGGTTTGCGTACCATTTCATCTGCATCACCGCTGTCTTGCGATGATCGGCTGGGTCGAGGACCGAGTCTGCTGGCGATGTTTCCACGCTTTTTCCGGGGGCCTGCATCGGCTTCGGTAACAGCCCACTTGCCGACAGGAAGCACACGTTTTCTACCGCTCCGATTAGTAGTAGCCGGGTCGGTCGTACCACGCTCGTTAAATCCCAAAAGAATTCTTCGCTGCTGTCCAGTCCTACCTGGTTCGGTCGGATCGCGACCGGTTAATTTCTTAATGTTATCATCCACATCTTTTAAGCTCTCTTTAGTTTTCTCTAGTTCTTGTTGTAAGACGTTAAAGTCACGAACGAAGGCCGCCATATTTGTATAATCGCTGATGTATCTTGATTAAGTTCAAACAGGAAGAGAAAGCGTATGTTTGCACCACTTCAAATTCATTGTTTCTACTTCTCCTTCCCACTAGATCGCTTCACTCGGCTCTGATACCGACAACACAATTGTGACGGCAACCGCCATTTCTCCTATGGCCGATCACCCGGATGTAGTGATCACGTGGCAACCAATACAGCAGCTGCAAAAAATAAAAAAAATAAAATTAGTTTAAAAAATCAGTGAAGAATAAAAAAATTATTTATCAAAAAATTTTTCATTAGAAATTTAAATACTTTAATGAATTTACAAAGAAAAATCACACCACAAAACAAATGAATGAATGAATGAATAAGACGAAAAGTACGAAACTAAAACTTTTTCCGAACTTGTTTTGACGAATCGTAAGATATTGTAAAGTAACATTAAAAGAAACTTTTAATGTTTATTTATGTTGTATTTAATAATAATAATAATAATCCTTTCTACTGGAAGAACAAGGCTTCAAATTTGGGAGAAAGGATTAAGTCGATTACATCGACTCCAATGCGTAACTGATACTTAATTTATCGACCACGAAAGGATGGAAAGCAAAGCTGATCACGGTGGAATTTGAACGTAGAACATAAAGACGGACGAAATACCGCCAAGCACTTAGTCGGGCATGTTAACGATTCTGTCATCGCGCTGCTTTAATAATAACGATGATGATAATGGTCGCGGTTGGATCTCATTCATAACATATTCACAACGATCTCGAAAAACTATTTCAAAACTATATGATGAACAAGTTACATTATGATTTGAAGCTTAGTGAAAGAATATATATATATATATATATATATGTGTGTGTGTGTGTGTGTGTGTGTGTGTATAAGTTCTGCCTTTCGAAGTTCCATGTCACATAGGAAAAAAAATTGAAATTTTTGGAATTTTTTTTTAGAATCGTAATTATTGTTGTATGAAATACAAGAAACACCTCCCCCTTTTCTTGAGATATGGGACTTCGACATAAAGGTTACTGGCAACGATTTATTTTCAAGAAAGGAATTTTAATTTTATTTATAACAGAGACTTTTGTTTGATGATGCCGGTGGAACTAAACAAGACCCTTTTTACATTCATATATTCTTTTATTGAAGCCATTTGACTGCGACCATACTGGAGCACCACTTTGAAGAATTTTAGTCGAACAAATCGACCCCAAGACTTCACACATTTATATGACGGGTGTCTTTCAGTTCCGTCTACCAAATCCATTCACAAGGTTTTGGTCGTGCCACTGAACCCGAAGCCATGTGGTTGGGAAGCAAGCTTCTTACCACACAGCCACATCTGCGCCTATATATCGCAACAATTTTATTTGTGTATTTATTTGCACTTAGGCTCCAAAATACTCTCAACGGTAACCACTAATGGTCAGCTGAACTTTAGAGATAGGGAAGCGCTCGTTCTTGCTAGAAATAAGAGCCAGTTCTCACTCTACTGTCTTAACTATTGTATGGACAAACTAAATAACGTAGCCCTAAAAAGGGGTACACTGGATGATGTAGCCTTAAATACTCCTGGAAAGAAGGGATGGTCATGACTGGAATGCCTTTCATCATAGCCCGTCTAGAACTATGACAACAAAATGTACACAGGCGAGGTAAACATGTTAGAAATAGCAGTCTAATCACCTTCAAATCACATTCTACTATTTTACAATAGATAATGTGGTGCATAGTACTAAAGGAAATAGACGAGATGGTCACGGTTGAAATGCTGCCATAGAGCCAAACAGCTTGTGTATTACCTTTTCAATAGAATTTAAACAGTCAAAGAATCGAAATACTGTACACGAAACATTTGAGGCCAATAAAACCACACAATCCTAATAATTCTCACTTTCAAATAAACCTAAATTAATAAATTTCCGGCTTTTTATTTTGTTTGCTAGCAATGTGGACACAGCTGATGCTGGATGTGTCTTGGACGCGACAACAGTTGTCAGATACAACTGTACAAGTGAGCAATCCTCGGACACTGAACGAGTGCATGCAGAATGGTTTCTTCGCTCTGCAAACATTTCGAAAAAGTGCGGTTGATAGCACTTCCGAACCTGTGAAGTTTATTTCAAACCAGCAATGCCCTCCTGTAGCACTGTCGGGCTAATGATTTCTAGAATTTATCCATAGTGCTCTGGTCGAAAATTCTCTGAATTCAACTAGCTAGTTGACTCTCGTCGGCAATATGACAATATTGTTGCTCTTCCCTACCCCTAGTTATCTACAGAAATCACGCATGGAAGTTCCATTGGCTGCATTACCAGACATGCAGGAGTTTATGAGCGCCTAAAACATTTCAGAGGCCAGAGGTTTTGGTCTTTGCTTGAACCAAGATTGCAGCTCTGTCAAAGAGTCGGGCAGTAGAAATACGTGTTTGATAAACGGCAATCACACTAGCTCACCATCCAGAAATTTCTGCAGATCTCGCAATCCCGGTGTTTGTAAACTCACCGTCAGTCACAGCATTCCGAGTACACCGTGCACATAATGTTGGCAACAGATGGACCGCCTGACCAGAGAAACGCGGTACTTCTACAAAAACTAGCAGCTACTCTGATCTGTCCGGATAAAAGCTGGAACAGAGCAAGTCAGTTGAGTGTAACATATAACGGACGCAATGTAAGCGTCTGCCACTTCGGTCTTTCAGAGATGGCTTCCTTTCAGCCCAGTTCTGAGTTAGATTGGCCACTCTGCTTCGTCCTCTTCTTATCCAACTTGGATGTCCAGACCGAACCAGACGCAAGCAACTTAACCTCGAAATTGTCGATACAGCGCACTACGGCGCAAGTCATTCTGCACCTACTTCTCCCGGTGCCGATCTGCATGCAAGCCCTTTAATTTGTTTGGGTTCAATTTTGCTCCAGTTACTAGTACCAACAACCTCGACCTCTCTGTTGCCCGACAACATTACGACACGACGCCCGCACATCTCGATACGAACGGAATACTCAAGCAGTAGCTTGAGAATCATTTCTACTATATGACGTCACGTATTCTCAGAGGGAGGCTATTGTCTATTATATCAGAATATGAAGGGAATTAACTAAATACTGCAAGAAATTTTACTTAGTGGTATTTATGATAATCCTTTCTACGACAGGCACAAGGCCTGAAATTTTGGAGGAGGGGGTTACATCTCCCTCCCCCAGTAGTCGTCTGGTACATATTTTATTGATTCCGAAAGGATGAAAAGCAAAGTCGATTTCGGCAGCATTTAAACTTGAAACCTAAAGCCGAAAGTAATGCATTTTGTGACGGAATTCTGGTTTAAGTACCCCCTCATAACTATTTTATTTTTTTGGAATTTTAAGAAAACTTTTGCGAATTCGTGTTCTAAATGTGGGAATTCATACGATTATGAAAAAAAAAAAAGTTTTTACCCCCCCCCCCCCCCCCCAATCCTAAAATGTCCACTCTCTTCCTCATTTATTTATTTTTTTAGATTAGATTTTAACGTATGGACAGTCCGAATTTTTTGCTTAAATCCCAGCAGAGTGTCTTGCTCAAGAACACAACACACAGCTCAGTCTAGGAATAAATGTCTTTATGGGGAGAAAAATATTGAAAACATCAATACATATCAGGATGACAAAAAAACGAGGACGGTATGAGATGGTCGTGAGATGTGCTAAAAACAACAGCTAAATCACCTTTAAATCACACAATTTTTTTCTTATTTTGGTTTGGCATAATTGTATGAATTCCCGTGTGTTGAACACAAATTTGCAAACATTTTCTGAAAATTCCAAAAAATAAAAAAGTCACGGGGCTAATATTTGGTGCTTAAACTATCATCATCATTTAGCGTCTGTTTTCCTTGCTGGCATGGGTTGGACGGTTTGACTGAAAACTGGTAAGCTGCACCAAGTTCCAATCTAATTTGACATGGTTTCTACGGCTGGCTGCCCTCCTAATGTCAAGGTTTATTAGAATGTTATTTATTAATGTTTTCACACATTAACTTGTGTAGGTTGGACTATGTAAAATGTTAGATAAAGAAACCCAGATGTTTCTTGCAATACATACCAATGCAAAATTTTTTCAGGGACCCTTTAAGTACTATTGTGGATCCCCAATCTACTATTTTGCTGCATGGATCCCCACCACTACCAAATCATATATGGACCCTGGTTGAGAACCACTGGTTTATACATGCTTTTGTATCCTTAAGTCTAAATGTAGGCTGGTAAATATAGTTGACAAATCTCTCAATCACAATGTATGCAGCATGAAAAAGAAAATTATTTTTATTCTGCAAATGCTTAACAACAGCTAATTACAAAGAGTTATTAATATAGAAATGTGAAAAATGCAGCACAAAAAGTCTCTTTCTTGCTTGACATGACATTGCTAATAATAAAACTCAAAGATTATTTGTCTATCATTTCTCCAATGCTTCACTATTATTCTTCAGTGCTTGTCCTACATCTTTTCTATTTACCACTTTCACTTGTTACTTTACATCACTACCTTGATATTTTTTATTATTTTTTAATTTTATTTAAGCACGTGGCCTAGTGTTGGGCTTACAACCATAAGGTCATAGCTTCAATTTCTAGACCAGGTGACACTACATATTATGTCGTTCCAGTTTGCTTAAGTGAAAATGTGTACCAAGTGTTGGTGCATCTCTCTCTCTCTCTCTCTCTCTCTCTCTAGCAAAGGCATGGTGTGAAGTCTTTTTTGTTTTTCTTTTAACTGAGACAGATACAATCATTAGAAAAAAGGCATCAAAATCCTTTCTTTTTCTTATAATTGTTATCAGTTTAACCCTTTAACATTTAAACTAGCCATATCTGGCCAAAATAATCTGTTTTATCTTCAAACTAGCCAGATCTGGCCTCTCACATTTACCCTAAAATATTATTCTAAAAATAAACACGCATGCCATTGGAATCTCAAAGCTACAAAGTAGTGCATGACTAATTCAAATTAATGTGAATAAATAAGCATTACAGTCGACAGAGAAATCTGAATGCTAAAAGGTTAAAAATCATGGCCCTTCTACAATGCAATCCAGAATTGTTACTGATTTGCCCAAAGTCAACTCTGGGCCAATAGAACTATGTTCATAGGTCTTCCAGCAATAACCACCTCACTTTTATTCACCCATAATACATGTGGGAATACACTATCCAATACTTTTTTTTTTTTTAAATATGTGAGGTTGTGATTTAAAGGAGAATTAGCTGCTATTTTTAGCAAGTTCAGTGACCATATAGAAGCTTCCCCACTGGGATGTGTGTTCCCAAGTTGCCAGGTTTGTTTTAATGATATGAATATAGTATATTTAAAGGAAGTTTAGTAGAAAAAAAATTTCCATCATGCTAAGCTTTATTTGACATATGAACTATGAAACCATTTGAAACCAAGGTGCCATGTAAAAGCATTAGTGTGGGTGCTGATGCCATGTAAAAAAAAAAGCACCCAGTACACTGTAAAGTAGTTGGTGTTAGAAAGGGTATCTAGCCATAGAAACCAAGCCAAAATGGACTATAGAACCTGGTGCAGCCCCTGGCCTTGTCAGTTTCTGTCAAGTCATCCAACCCATGGAAAACATGCTAAATTAATGAACAACCTATTTTCATTTTTTTTTATAGCAGTTACAATGTGTGTGAAGCAGTTAAAATATGCAGGGCCTCAGTTGGTTATGTTGCCCCTACATGCGAATCCCTCCTCCATGTCTCTGATATTTACCCAAGGTCATGAATGACAATGAGATTGCACCTAGAAAGTTCCCCTCCAAGGGGGCAAGGTTGTTTATGGAAGACCAGCCTCCCCTCTCCACACCACTGATGTTATCCAAAGTAAAGGCAAAGGCAAATACAGTTTGGCACCAGTGATATCACAACTCACTTCTACCAGCTGAGTGAACTGGAGCAATGTGAAATAAAGTGTCTTGCTCAAGAACACAACACACAGCTCAGTCTGGAAATAAAATTCACTACCTCATAATTGTGAGTCCGATACTCCAACCACTGAGTCGTGTGTGTGTGTGTGTATATATTTTATATACATACATATGTATATATGTATATATACATATATGTATGTATGTATATATTTATTATTTATGCACCCTTTCAAAGCCTAGCCAGGCTCATGGGTCCGGTTTCCCAGTTTCTATGGCGTATGTGTTCCCCCCAGCTGGACGGGACGCCAGTCCATCGCAGCATTACACAAGAAACAGGAAGAAAGAGTGAGAGAAAGTTGGGCCGAAAGAGTACAACAGGGGTCGCCACCACCCCCTGCCAGAGCCTCGTGGAACTTTTAGGTGTTTTCGCTCAATAAACACTCACAACGCCCAGCCTGAGAATTGAAACCGCGAATCCACTGCCCTAACTACTGGGCCATTGCGCCTCCACTGCATCCTTTTAAAGCCTAGCCAGGCTCATGGGCCTGGTTTCCCAGTTTCAGTGGTGTATGTGTTCTCCAGCTGGATGGGACGCCAGTCCATCGCAGCGTTACTCATTTTTGCCAGCTGAGTGGACTGGAGCAATGTGAAATGAAGTGTTTTGCTCAAGAACACGTGTTGCCAGGTCCAGGAATTGAAACCACAATCTTACGATCATGGTGCTGACACTAAGCCACGCGCCTCCACGTATGTGTGTATATATATATACAGGGTGGGGAAGCAAAATTTACAATGAACGTTAAGTTGTTTTTTCTTAGCAGGCACTAAGTCAATTGTTTTGAAACCTAGCATATATTGATGTCATAATCATACCTAACACTATTATCCTTACCTTTTCAGAAACTTTTGCCCATGTGAGTAATCAGGAAAGCAAATGTCAAAGAGTGTGTCATTTGCTGAATGCACTCGTCACACCAAAGGAGATTTCAAGAATAGTTGGAGTATCAATAAAGACTGTTTATAATGTAAAGAATAGAATGGCTATGAGCAAAACTATTACGAGGAAGTCTGGAAGTAGAGGAATCAACAAAAAACGTACCAAAGCTTTTATTAAAGCTCTCAAATCCAAAATTCTAAAGGATCCAACCAAATCCATGAGAAAAATGGCAATTGAACTTGAGGTAGACAACAAGACCATTAGAAATGCAGTAAAAATATGATTTGAGGCTAAAATCTTACACAAGAACACCAAAACACTTGTTGACAACAGCTATGAAGGAAAAGAGATTGGAAAGGTGCAAGAAAATTATTATATGGTTCAAGAAAAAGTCCTCCATTGTAACGATCGTTTCAGATGAAAATATCTTCACTGTCGATGCTGTTCTGAACCGCAGAAATGACAGATTTATCGCAAAATCGACAGCTGAGGTTAAGGGGACATTCAAAACAAAACATCCTGCTCAAGTTATGGCTTTTGGTGTTGTGGTTTCTGATGGAAAGAAAATGCCTATAAAATTCTACAAAGCTGATGAAAAGATCAATGTTAATACTTACTACAAGACTCTGAGATACCAGGTATTGCCATGGCTTAAAGCAAACTACCCAGATGGTAATTATATATGAACACAGGATGGTGCTCCAGCCCACACTGCTAGAAAAATACAAGATTTCTGCAAATCCAACTTTAGCAATTTTTTGGAATCATGTTTATGGCCACTTTCTAGCCCAGATCTAAATCCTCTGGATTATGCTATTTGGGGCATTTTAGAACATGCTACCAATAGAACATCACACAGTAATGTCGACTCTCTTAAAGATATTATTAAAAAACAATGGGAGAAGTTGTCTCCCGAATATTTGAGGTGCACTTGTGCAAGTTTCAGGAAGCGTGTGAAGGCAGTTATTAAGAAGGAGGACACAAAGAATAAAAACATTTTCTATTATGTAAATTTTCTTGTGGCAAATAAATTCTCATGAAATACTCTGCAGTGAATGCAATGAATACTTAAATTTGTGAGAAATTGGAGGTAAAAAATTCAGTAAACTTGAGAAATCGAAATTATTGGAAAATTCTTAGAACATGAATTTATACAGATATTTCCAGATGGTCAGCCCTTTAATAATTGCTTTCTTTTAGTAATTGTTATATACCTAATTAACAAGCAGCTTTCTCTATTATAGTGTAGATATATAGGAGCAGGAGTGGATGTGTGGTAAGAAGCTTGCTTCCCAACCACAAGGTTTCAAATTCAGTCCCACTGCATGGCACCTTGGGCAAGTGCCTTCTACTGTAGCCTCAGACTGACCAATGCATTGTGAGTGGATTTGGTAGCTGGAAACTGAAAGAAGCCTGTCATATATATATATATATATATATATATGTATGTATGTATTTGTTCCCCCACCATTGCTTGACAACCAATGCTAGTATGTTTACATGCCTGTAACTTAGCAAAATGGAGAAAATGTTACACAATTACAAATATAAATAACAACTCCTCTCATACTTTCTTTCCTCTTTTTTCTTTTTCTTATTCCCCTTCTCTCACATTTCTTGGCCTTCTTTTTTTAATCTCCCTACTGCCCCTCCTCGTTTATCTCTCTTGTACCTTTCTCTATGTGCCTTTGGATTTCCTCTCTTTTTCATTCTTTCCCTCTGCCCCCTACCATTCTCCTTTCCTTCCACGTGACTGGTGTTTGGCCAAGCATGATCTTTCTTTCTTGGCTCAACTGCTGGCTGCAAAGCATCTCCTATATTCCTGCCTCATAACTTTCACTCTACACACGCCAGTTCAACTTGATTTCTCTTTGGTGGTCGAAAGACACCCGTTGTTATTTACTTGTAATTTATTTGTAATTGTGTAACATTTTCTCTGTTTTTCCTGTCTTTCTTGTCGTATACATTCACTTGCTTTCTCCCCAAAAATTTAATCCTCTTAGCTTAGATTTTTGGGGCCAGCCAGATTTGAACAGTCTCAAGTGTAACTGGCCGCAATTGTTATGATTATCTGGATACTTGACTGATGAACTGATGAGAGATTGTTCTGAATGACTCGTCCTTGTTTTTTCTTGCCCATCTTTTTATCGTCTATCTGTCCGGATGTTTTACTGTTGTCTGCGTTCTTGTTCCAATTTTTGGATTTATATAAACATATAGTGGCGTATGTAGACTTTTGCTCACCTTATATATATATATATATATATATATAAATACAAAAGCAAGTGTGAAGAAGAAGAAGAACAAGAAGAAGAACAAAAGGAAGGAAGAGAGAAGGCAAAGAAGAAGAGGAAAAAAGTAAATGAAATAAAGGAAAAAATAAAAATAAATAGATAAAGGTAATAAAGATAAGACTAATAGTAATTAAGAACAGTGCAGAGGAGAATTAAGTCTATCAAGAATAAAGAAATGGAATATTTTGGAGTGGTCAATATTGTTGTGTTCTTGTCAAAAGATGACCTGATTTGAGGTCACATATTCAGTTTCACAGGTAGTATGGTGTACATACATACATACATACATATATATATATATATATATATACATACACACACGTGTATGTGTGTGTATGCATATATGATGTTTGCATATGTGTGCGTACATGTAAAGGTATAATAGTTAAGAGGCATGTAAGTATATTAGTGTGTGCATATGTATACATATGTCTATGTGTACCATACCACCTGTGAGAACTGAATATGTGACCTCAAATCAAGGGGCACCACACAGGTCATCTTTTGACAAGAACACAACAATATTGACCACTCCAAAATATTCCATTTCTTTATTCTTGATGGATTTAACTCTCCACTGTTCTCAATTACTATTAGTCTTATCTTTATTACCTTTATTTTTATTTATATTTATTTTTTTCTTTATTCAACTAAACCCTTCAAGGTAGCGTCTCAACATGGATGCAATCCAATGACAGGAACAAGTAAAAGATTGAGATAACAAGTCAATAATTTTTTTTTACTATTTTATAGCGCTTTCTTTTTCTTTGCTTGTTTTCGTGTTTAGTATTGTTTAGAACCATTTAATATGCTCAGTGTTGCATGTTTACGCATCTTAATTGAGAGACAAGGTTATCAAGTTAATGCAGCAATGGTTATGAAAGAAGTTTGTAACTTTCATTTACAAATAACAAACAACAATTTGACATGGTAGTGAGATATGGGCCCTGAATGCAGAGGACATGTAAAGACTAGAGAGGAATGCTGGATCTGTAATGTAAACGTACATAATTGACAGAGCACTAGTGTATTGAGAAAGAAGTTAGGCATGGGAGGAATTAGATGCAGTGTGCAAGAGAGAAGTCTGTGCTGGTTTGGCCATGTAATGCAGATGGATGCTGACAGCTCCATAAAGAAGTACCAATCTCTCAAAGTAGATGGAACATGGAAATGGGAGACCAAGGAAGACATGGGACGAAGTACAGGAGGATGATTTCAGGATGAACTTTTCAGACGAGATGACAAAGGACCGAGATACCTGGTACCTTGCTGTACTCAAGAAAACCCATCCTCCACATCAGAACTGTTAAGGCCACTCTCCCTGGTGAAAAGGATTGGCCTGCAAGAGTTGTGTGCCAGTGCCATGCAAAAAGCACTTGTCCTGGTGCTACATAAAAGTTCTCATGTGTTACCATGTTCAAAGCACCCAGCACAAATTGTAAAGGAGTTGACATTAGGTAGGGCATCCTGCCTTAGAAACCAAGCCAACTCAGACTAGAACTTGTTGTTAAAAATTGCAATTTCTCTGAATCTGCACCTTTTAAGCATCATAGATGATGACTCTACAAGAAAAACGATGGGGACATCGCTCTTTTCTCATTCTCTGAGGATTTTCTGTGGTGGCTTTATCTTTCTTATCTTTAATCTTGTTTTAGTCATTGGACTGCGGCCATGCTGCCTTGAAGAATTTTGGTTGAATTAGTTGACCCCAGTACTGGTACTTATTCTATTTGTCTCTTTTGCCAAACTGCTAGGTTATGAGAATTTAAATACACTGGTGGGGGACAAACACAGACACACACATATATGTATATTGTGGTTGCATGCACATGGTTCAGTCCCACTGCATGGCAACTTCCGTAAGTGTCTTCTGCTATCGCCTCAGATCAACCAAAGCCTTGTAAATTGATTTGATAAATGGAAACTGAAAGCAGCTCATCGTTTATATATATATATATATATATATATATATATATATATATATATATATATATATTATACATATATGTGTATGTCCTTGTGTCTGTGTTTGTCCTCCACTACCACTTGACAACCAGTGTTGGTGTGTTTACATCCCAGTAATTTAGCGGTTCAGCAAAAGCGACCTATAAATTAAGTACCAGTCTTAAAGAAGTAAAATAAGAGAGTTGATTCATTCGACTGAAAATTTTTCGATGTGGTGCTCCAGCATGGCCGCAATCTAATGACTGAAACAAGTAAAAGATATATAATATATATTTCTTTCCATTTCCCTCAACCAAATCCACTCACAGGGCTTTGGTTAGCCCGAAAGCTATAGTAGAGAACACTTATTTCTTTATTGCCCACAAGGGGCTAAACATAGAGGGGACAAACAAGGACAGACAAAGGGATTAAATCGATTACATCGACCCCAGTGCATAACTGGTACTTATTTAATCGACCCCGAAAGGACGAAAGGCTAAGTCGACCTCGGCGGAATTTGAACTCAGAACGTAGCAGCAGACGAAATACCGCTAAGTATTTCGCCCGGCGTGCTAACGTTTCTGCCAGCTCGCCGCCTGGCAGAGGACACTTGCCACGCAGTGAGATTGAACCCGGAACCATGTGGTTGGGATGCAAACTTCTTACCACACAGTATTTTTTCCTGTTTTAAACATCTGAGATTATGTTTCTTGAAAATGAATTCGGGAAAAAAAAAAAAAATTACGGACACTGTCAATAACTGAAACCACGGGAAAGTGGAACAGGGAACAAACCATCTCCTAGTTATTATTATTTAAGATTCGTAATCTTCGATACTTAAAAAATGTTGTTGGCGTATTCGATAATTTCAGAGTAATTTCCTATTTGATAAAATCATAGTTTATTTCAATAAAACATTTCAAAAATTATGTGTCACACTACGAACAGCGAGTAAAAAGTAAGGAAAAATATAAGACTTATTTTAAATATAGCTTCGCCCTAGACACATGTGAGAATTCATCAATCCACGGTGGGCACACTAAGCAACACAAGTCGCTGAATCTGACAAAGATCGAGCCAGTAATTTTATGCCCTTCATTGATTATCTGCTGATCTGTAAGTATTTCGTTGGGATTTACCAATAAAACGAGGAGCAGTAGGGCATCCATGAGATATGCTTAATCGAGTTGAAATGAAACTGAAACTAAAACAAATTCGATTTTACGAATGTCAAATAGAAAATTACTAATTTCAGATTCTATTTTATACGAATGTTGGTTCCACGTTTGTACCCGAGGAAAATTATCAATAACCCCAGTCACTTGGAAACAACTATTAGCTGATTTATTTATTTTAGCTTTAAACGAAGGCCTTACCTCATGTAAATGAGATAAACGTTAAAATGAAGGGCTGCCACAGAACGCGATCGGTCAAGGAAATTTTGTTTCTCTTTCTTTTGACTCCCACAAAGGGAGACAACAGCAATTTTGGTGGATTTGCACTAAAGGGAGACAATAACATCCGATGATCGAACTAATTTGAAAAAAAATTTTGGTTTTTTTACTTTTAAAGACGAATAAAAAAAATAAACTATTTAGATCATAATATTTTCTAATGAGTTATTGTAATAATTTAGTAACGTAGCCATTAATTGCTGTCGTTGAATTAACAAAATAATCTTAAATACTCGTGAATTTTTAAAAATTTACTTTACCGAATGACGTGTGCACACTAGAAAGACAAGACAAACTTAGTTTATTACATCTTCCAATAAAAAATAAATGTGGTTTATTTATCTCCTGATGCAAACAACACACATACATACATATATATATATAGTTTTTACAAGGGAAAAGGTTGACATTTACTTCGAAGGCAACAAGACAGAAACTACGAGATAACTACTAACCTTTTCCTGGTAAAAAAAAAAAACGTATTTGGTGATCCTTCGATTTACATTCGACTGTTACATAGGAAAAACACGCCTCTCTCTCTCTCTCTCGATATATATATATATATATATATATATATATATATATATATATATATAGTCTTACATTTATAATTTATACAAATATTTAAAATATTCTCACGTGTGTTAGCATATACAAGACTACCTTTTCAACAAATAAGTGTTATTGGACATATATGTGTGTGTGTGCAGGTATGTATAGAGAGCGGTGGTAGTGAAGGGAGAGATTCGTCTTAAAGTACATTAACTATAATAATAATAATAATAATAATAATAAAAAGATACTTCGATTCTTTACTGTAGTCATTTTGGTTATTTTCTATAATGTTTTTTTTTTCTTAAATCACGAACATCAAATAATAAGATCATTCTATACAAGCCCTTATAATAAAAATCTAAGACAAGGCTTTGTGTGTATGCATGCAAGGAATCAATAGACAAAAATAACGAAACTCTTAAGCCAACCTGAACGTAAAAACGATTTGCATATAAAATGTGCAAAGAGCAACAAATCTGAAGAAAGCAAAGAATTTTAATTTAAAAAGGAGGGGAAAACAACTCACCTGAAATATTAAAGACTCAGTCAGATCTGTATCAATGATATTAAATTATTTCTTCTTACTTTTCTTTTCAGATCAGTTTTAGAGGTTTATAGCGCAAACTAAGCGATAAATTATCTAGACGAAACAAACCGAAACTACGAAGCGTCGGGTGCAGTAAGGGATGCGATCGTAATTGTGGTTAGCTCTGTATAAAAAGATGTTTTCTTCTTACAAAACATGTTTTTAATATATTTTTATATTTAAAGCATTGAGTAACCTTCAGGTAAGTGGATATATATATATATATATATAAGTGTATTTTATTTTTATTGGAGATATCTGGATACCGTATTGAAATAACAATCAGAATTAAGATATATATATTTACGGCACATCACTCTATTCACTGGATTCATAAGTTGGTTGACCTTTCCTTGATGAGAAGTCTATGAATTCAGGAGTTGCTGGGGTTGTCTAACCCTCATCAAACAGACCTACAGGCCTATTATTAAATCGTTCCAGCCATGACCATCCAACGTGTTCATTGTTTTTAGACATTGTTTCTAAAACTTCATTATTTGTCGGCGAAAGATTGCCTATATGTCCTTGGTTTAAGATGGTAGGCCCTGTTTAGAGCGAGATTATTTTCTTTTCTTTAATTATTTTTCTAGGAAACGCGTCGAGCTGGTAGAATTGTTAGTACGGCCGGAGGAATGCTTAGCAGCATTTTGTCCGTCTTCACGTTGTGAATTCAAATTCCGCCAAGGTCGACTTTGATTTTCATCCTTTCAGGGTCGATAAAATAAGTAGCAGTCAAGCACTGGGATCAATCAAATCGACTTACCCACTCCCCGCGAACTTGCTTGTTTTGTGCCAAAATTTGAAATAATAATTATTTTTCTAGAGCTCATAATGTCGGTGATTCGGTTTCCATGGCTTATAAGTGGCCAAGATCACAACATTCCCCTCAACGAGACACCGGTCCGTTACAGGGTTGAAGGTCAGCAATTTTGAGGGACTCTTTTGCTGAACTGCTAAAAGATGTGGACAATCCAACACTGGTTGTCAAGCAATGATGAACAAATACAGGCACACACATATATCTATATATCTGTACTTTGGCCAAGTATCTTCTACAGCCTCAGGCCAACCAAAGACTTGTGATTGGATTTTGGGAGATGGAAACTGAAAGAAGCCCTTCATATATATAATATACCTATGTGTATGTCCCCTGCCACCACTTGAAAACTGGTGTTGGTGTGTTTATGACCCCTGTAACTTGGCAATTTAGCAAAAGAGACCAATAGAACAACTACCAGGCTTAATAAACTAAGTACTTGGGTCAATTCATTTGACCAAAAATTCTGCAAGGCTTGTCCCAGCATGGCCGCAGTCTAATGATTGAAATATGTAAAAGATATATGATAAAACAGACTCCAAAGAGGCTGGTGTTGGTCTGTGTTGGCAACTCTTCTGTAGTGAAATTGATAAAAGGAATACAGTTAACTTGCAATGAGGAAATCCAATATTTCGGACAGTGTCCTTCTTGAGGAAAAAATTGAAATGAGAGAAACAAATGAAAGACAGCAGAGTTTTACATCCTCCATCCAGTCTTTTTAACTTATAGAAAGTATACACAGTACTCTTTTTACTGATTTTACTACACACACACACACACACATATATATATATATATATTTAGTAGAAAGTGGGTTATACATCTTTAGATTGTATACCTGACTTTCTACTATAAAATTAAAGAAATAGACGGAACGCTGAACTCCAGACTAAACAACTTAAACAACATTTATTTACTTGGTAAAACATACATATCTTTAGTTATACATCTTTAGAGGTGAGAATAACGAGCTGTCGAGTATAAGACCGAAAGATGTAGGGAGAACTTTTAAACACACGTCCATGCTCAATCGCTGGCCAGCGTGAAAGAGAATGAATTGAGCGGGAAACGCTTGCTTGTTTAATTTTACGCATGCGCAGGCGTTACTACAGATATATATGCAATGGGCTTCTACACAGTTTCTGTCTATCAAGTCCACTCACAAGGCTTTGGTTAGTATGGGTCTATGGTAGAAGACACTTACCCAAGGTGATATGCAGTGGGGCTGAACCCAAAACCTCATGGTTGCCAGGCAAGCTTCTTAACTATATACACACATACACACATATATATTTTCATATCTCTTGTGTGGGCATCTACAGCTGCAGCGGATGCTGTACTACCATCAGCAGCTGACACAATTTCTTTGGGTGCAGATCCATGGTCTCTTGAGACTGAGGATGCCTACTAATATATATATATATATATAACTGATGATGAGTGTTTTGGGAGCTGCATGACATTACCCACAATATGAAGATAAAGCTGGACAGTGTCATAGTGCTCCCTTGCCTCTATGCCACAGAATGCTTGACCCTCTTCCGCAGGCCCTGATGCAAGTCCAACTTCATCATCTGTGCTCCATCTTAAATATTAGATGGTGGGATTCCGTTCCTGATGTAGAGGTCTTGCACCACACTTGGGTAGTTAGTGTAGAGGTCCTTGTTGCCTCATTGCGGATGCACTAGGTGGGACATGCTTGCAGGATGGAAGACAGCTGGTTCCCAAGGGCAGTTTTCTACACTGAACTGTGTCAGCATAGGAGCCATGGTACCCAGAGGTTGTGAACAGGGATGTACTAAAGGGACATATGAAAAACTTTGGCAGTTCCCCATTCCCCTGGGAGAGAAAGGCCCTGCCACATGGTGAATAACACCAATTGCTGAAGCTCTTTATTACAGCCATTGAGGAGAATACGTAAGTGCACATGGGAGGCATCACTTCTCGATTGCATCAAATAAATTTCTCTGCAGCAGATGTTATTGCTGCCTCAGGTCAAGAGCAGGCCTTGTCGCCCACATGAGAGCCTGCCAGAGATGATTTCTGAACAGAACAGTCAACACAGACCTATGACAGACAGCCAGTGAATATTGAAGCTGTAAAAACTTCAAAAAATGTTTCACATGACTGATCATCTTCACAAACTTGTGAAGTCTTTCCAGCTTCAATAAAATACTATTTTACTTTATCTTTAGCATTCAGATACTATTTTCTGCACCTTGTTATGCAGCTATACGATTGCATGTATGTTTGTATGATTTTTTTTTTTTTTTTTTAGTAAATATCTTCGTCAATAATTTTGTGAGAGAATGCTACTTTCACTGATAAAGAAAAATGGGCTAAATTTGGCCAGGTTCTTCGCTCAGACACCTCTACTGACCCAAGAGACTTCTGTACCTAAATATTGTAGTATTCTGAAAGTTCCAATCAGCAAGACTGCTATTCAACAGACAGCATATTCTACTGAAGTACGGAGCACAGATTCTGCAACAAATAAATCATATAAGACTCCAAAAAGGAAACGCTATGGTTATGAAGCAAAATATTTCACTGGAGGTAAGATTCTTTTATTCTTTTACTTGATTTGGTTATTGAACTGCTGCCATGCCAGGGCAATGTCTTAAAGAACTTTGGAAATATTTTAAGTCTGGTTTCTTTTTGTCCAACTGCAAACTTTGATAATACAAATAAACCAACATCAGTTGTCAACTGGTGGGAGACAACCACAAAGACACATACACATAAAACATATATATATATTCATAAATAGTAAGGAATTACCCCAAAACAATTACCAGTTTGCTCTAAGTTAGGTATTCAAAATAGGTTATTCAACAGTTAATATATAAATCCAATAATGTTCTCATAAGATAAGAATTTAAAGATATATTCCGTTGAATAATTCTGAGTATTGTACCTTAACCATATAGGTTCCCTGGAGTATATAATATCAACAATAATAATAAAGATTATTACGAAGTGGCATAGCGTTACCTTTAAATTCTTTTTATTTATACAGCTTTACATTGACCTACACATGTTTCAACTGCAGCGAATAGTAACTGTTGCAATTGCAACCCTGCTATAATACCAGTGCAGTTTCTTCAGGGTCTTTACTTTAATATCCTTTAATTTAACTGTTTAAAGTTTTTCGTTTATCTCCCCTGCATTGTATGATGTAGACTTGTTTGTTAAGTTAGACATGAACTACCTTCAATTCAAGTTTTGATTGGATAATCACTTATACTCCATTATTTCAAAACATTCTGTTATTTAGGTGTTGATTATTCATTTATACTGGGCAAATGTGAATTTCCTCATGTGCAAGTGTCTCAAAGCTTGTTCCTGTCCAGAATTTATTACATTATTCTTAAATGTAAAAATTTGGTAAAATTCTCCTAAACATAGGTCAGATATATAACAAAACTGGAAGTTGGAAAATTTTTTGGTATTATTTATTCACCAATGGTGAAAAATATTTGTGTATTAACAGTGTGTATGGACGCTTATGTACTTACTAAGGCATATACACAGGTACCTCAAAAGTAAATAGACACATCAATTTTGAAAGACTTATTTCCAGAAACAAAACAATGTCATTAGATGTACTTAATCTAGTGTTTTTAATGATTTAATCCATTTGTGTATCCACATAGATAAAACAATATAAGAAGGGGTGTCTATTTACATTTGAGATGTCTGTGTACAAAGTTGTTCTTCCAGTTACGCATACATAAACCAAATACATCCAACGTATATGTAAACTCACATGAGTATATTCCTGTGTGCAGTCCATGGCCCACTATAAGCTCAAGATTCAACGCAGGGAAGGTTCCGAGTGTAGTGAACACGATATAATTGATTTGTTCATCAATAAAAACCATGTTTGAAACAGCTGTAGTGAACCTCAGCCCCTTTCTGTTCTTCTTTCACTGAAGTGGACAATAAAATGTTCACTTTTCCATGCTTGCATAGGTCAGACAGATTTTGTTGAGGCCAGATGCCTTTCCTATCTCCAACTGTCATCTGTTTCCTAGCAAGTAATATTTCCCCATGTTTTCATGGAAGATAGGAAATGAGTCACTCTGCTTTTATGACAGTGGCACATGTTTACAACTATTGCACAATATCAAGGAGACACACACATGACAGCAAACTTCTTTCAGTTTTTGTCTCCCAAACTCACTTATAACTCTTTGGATGACCCAAGAGTTGTAGTAAAAACACTTGCTCAAGGTGTCACACCTTGAGCAACAGTGGGATGTGAACTTCTTAACTACACAGCTACATCTTTGTCTATGTTATGTATCAATCTATCCATCTTCTCTGCCCACTATTAAGGGAGGGGGGTCGGTCATTGGGGTAGGGTCCTCAGGTACCTCCTCTATAGCGTTCTATCAGAAGCAATTGTGATTAGACTTTCCATCTGGATTCCTAAGCATGACCAACTGAGACTATCTTTTACTTTCTTCAGTCATTAGACTGTGGCCATGCTGGAGCACTGCCTTGAAGAATTTTTAGTTGAACAAACTGAACCCAGTACTTTTTTTTAAAGCCTGGTACTTATTCTATTGGTTTCTTTTGCGAAACCACTAAGTTACAAAAATGTAAACAAACCAACACCAGTTGTCAGGCAGCAGTGGAGGAACAAACACAGACACAAAGGGAAGACACACACACACACACACACACACACACACATATATATGCATGCAGGGTACAGTGGGTAAACTGTCGTCTAAATTACGCAAAAATGAAAATAACATTGACATCTCATTTTAACAGATATATTTACCAAAATTACATAAATATATCTTGAGATACTAAAGAATAAATTTATTCAATAAAATCACCATTGGCTTCAACCTCCAGACGACTTTGGAATCTCTTGCAACAAGAGTTTTGTTGGTCTCTTGCTGAACTGTGCCCCACATATAGTGATGAAGGGGGTTGCAGTCTGGGGGGTTGGGTGGCCAGATGTTATGGATGATGTGATCACAGAAATTGTCTGACAGCCATGACTGGGTTCTCATGCTTGTGTGGCATGGTGCAGAGTCCTGTTGCCAGACATAGGGTCTTCCAGCAGCTACCCTCTTGACCCAGGGCAGCACTACCTCCTCCAGGTACTTGATGTAGGCCTCTGTGTTGAGTCTGAGGCCATGTGGGAAAATGAATGGAGGCATAACATTGCCATCACTAGTGATCACTCCAAACACCTTGATGTTGACTGCATGTTTGATTTTTGTCACTCTCTGTACATATTTTGGGGACATGACAAGCGAACGGTTATTCTGTGTGTTCCCTGTCTGATCTTGGCAGACATTTTTCTCATCTGTGAAAAACCAAAGCATGTTCGGTTAGAGGGGACACTTGAGTTTGTTCAAAAGCTTCGTAGTGTGGTCTTTCCTCTTGTCTTCTTTGATGGCTTGGGATAAAAATTGGCCCTTTCACACCTTGTATGAGGAATACCGAATGTCTTCATGCACTACCTGCTTGATAAGAAACTCAGACACTCGCATGTCCCTGGCGATGGACCTGATTGACTTGAAGGGATCATTGTCAATCATGGCCTGGATCTCACCAACAAATTCAGGAGTTCTTTTCTTATCAGAATGATCAGAATGAGTTTTCCGAGCTGCTGTACCTTTGTAATCACCATTAGATTCTTCCAACTCTTTCTGAATCCCCTGCACTGTCCTCAGACTGACACCCAAACACTCTGAAATGTTTGTATTAGAGCTTCTGGTGCCAAGTAATACAGCATGTCATTTCCAAATTTTTGGAAGAGTGAATTGTGTCATGGTGCTGTTTTTCTCACAAACAGTGCCCAACTGACCCTACAATACTGTGTAGTACAGTATAATCAAAAACAAACAATGCACATGTGTGAAATCAAAATTATAAAATGGCAACAATTTATCTATCACACCTTGTATACACACACACACACGCACACAACAGGTTGTTTTTCAGTTCCTGCCTACCAAATCCACTCAGAAGACTTTGGCCAGCCTGAGGCTGTAGTAGAAGAAAACTTGCCCAAGGTGCTATGCAATGGGACTGAACCTGGAACCATGTGGTTGGGAAGAAAGCTTCTTACCACACAGCCTTCTTCTTAGTCTACTCCTAGGTCTTCTGCCAGTTGGCTTGACTTGAAGAATCCATCTTGTGATTTTTTCCTACAACATTCTATAGTACCAGGACTGTGACATCCCAATGTGAAGTAGTGACTGAATCACTACTTCACATTGGGAGACTTTTTGGCCTTTGACCTGTGCTATGTAAAAACATGTTATTTATTTTTGATTATTGTTTGCTGTGAATAGAACAAAAAAAATTTGTTTTTTTAATGTTTTTTTTTTCTTTCTTTCACTATATCTGATTTGCAGGACTTCTACCTCGCCTTGATAGTGCTAAACCATTGCAATCACTGAAAGCATATGAAGTTCCAGAAAACTGGGTAAAAAAGAAGGCTTTGTTTGGACAAAATGATTATATTGGTAAATAATGTTTTTCTTACCTTCATCATCATCATTGTTGTCACTGTCATCATTATCATTTAGCACCTGTTTTCCATGCTGGCATGGGTTAGACAGTTTGACTGGAACTGGTAAACTGGAAAATTGCACGAAGCCCCAATCTGTTTTGGCTTGGTTACTACAGCTGGATGCCCTTCCTAACACCAATCACTCCACAGAGCTTAGTGGGTGCCTTTTGCATGTCACAGGCCACAAGATTTCACACTGTGCAAGAAAGAAGACTGTGCTGGTACAGTCATGTAATGCATATGAATGAAGACAGTTGCATCAAGAGGTGCCAATATTTAATTGTAGAAGGAACATGTGGAAGGTGTAGACCCAGGAAGACATTGGACGAAGTGGTGAGAAAGGATCTACAGACATTGGAACTCACAGAGGGGATGATAGCAGACTGAGACTCCTGACAGTTTGCTGTGCTTGAGAAAACAAGCCAAGCTGAGTGAAAGCATGGTTGTTCTTGCTTACAGACTTGTCCCCTGTATCCCTCTCCAGCTGTGCATTCCTAATCTTGTGGGCTCATGGGTGCTTGTGCTATGTAAAAAGCACCTGTACCAGTGCCACATAAATGCATCCACATCCATGCTGATGCTACATAAAAGCACCCAGTAAACTCTGTAAAGTGGTTAGCATTAGGAAGGGCATCCAGCCGTAGAAACCATGCCAAAACAGACAATTGGAGCCTGAGCAGTTCTTCAGCTGACCAGCTCCTGTCAAACTATCCAACCCATGCCAGCATGGAAAACATGTTAAATGATGATGATGATGTGTCTTCTCAAGCACATCAAATCGCCTCTTTCTTAATTTTAGATGTTTATTACTAGAATATATAAATCAAAATTTATATGTTGAAATTCGTATTGGATGTGCTTAATGGGTATTTTTTCTTATTTTGGTCACAATTTGGTCTTTGACAGCTATCATATAAGCTGTGTGGAGGCACCTGACCTTGTGGTTCGGATGTTGGACTCACAAACCTAAGATTGTGGTTGCACTTCCTGGACCAGGTGATGTGTCGTGCTCTTGAGCAAAACACTTCATTTCATGTTGCCCCAGTCCACTCAGTTGTAGAAATAAGCTTAGCTTGGTGAGGGATGGGCTCTGCCAGGCTTTCTCGCCCAAGATATGCTGCATGGCTGCGACACCTCAATGACTCCCCAAGGGGTTAAGGGACTTATCAATATAAGTTGTACACTATACCAATGGAGGATGTGAATTCAACTGTTCAGAATTGTGAAATCCGTCATAGTTCATTAAGATATCTTCCTGCTGCTGATGTTGATGGTGGTTATATAGTGTTACACATAAGCTGCCAAATGTAGCCAGTGATCAGAACCGGAAACTGGATCCAATAACAAGTATACAAAGACACAGAGAACACTAGTCTGAAGCAGCTTCTTCAAACCAGCAGTCTTTGAACTTGGCTCTGCAAGTTGAATAAGCATTCAAAGGTATCATGCCTTGGGATGAGATACAATTGCTTCCAAAACATATATGAGTGAACCTCTAATTGGTCACTCAACTTAGTAGAAAAAGCAGCCAAATCTCCCTATACTCACTTCAGCTTTAATAAATATAAACGATGCATTAGTTAATGTACACTTCCATATCTCTAAGATGTGATGATCCTTTTGAGCAGTGCTCCACAACCAGTATGCCATGGCACACTGGTGTGCCTCAATGTAACCTGAATGTAATTTTTCTCCTTATACTTTTAGTTATACTTTTGTTCAAGTGTGCAGCTGAATTTTGAAAAGGATATAAATGTACTGCAAGTGAAAAAAGGTTGTAGAGCACTGCTCTTGAGCAATAGGTGTCTATGATCAGTGTTGGCCTGGGGTTAAACATAATAAACTTTGTTTGTATGTCTCTGTGCATGTATTTTGATACAGTCTTTGATTTTTGTTTTTGTCTTTAGATATACTGGGTGATGGCAAAGTCACTCCAAAGGAATTGATCCGTGGTCCACCCTGGTTGAAAGGATTCAAAGGAAACGAGATGCAGCGATTAATACGTCACATTAGATTTGAAGGGCATCATTTGAGGTTTTATTATCCCACAAAACATCACAATATAAAAAAGAGAATTAAATATCTTTATAAATTCTACAATTTCCGTCGGCATAAAACCAATTATTAAAACCAATATTCAAGTTTGGTTATTAAATGCTTTTTCCTTAAAAATGATTTTTGTTTTGTTTGTTCACTCATTTTCATGTTTGCTTTCCCATGGAAGCATAAGTTTGAATAGGGATTTATTCTGAAGTAAGATTTTACAGTCAGATGCAATTCCTGCCACTGCCGTTGTTTTAACGTTCTCTTTTTTATGTTTGACTGGGTCAGATAGATTTTACTTGTTTCAGCCAGTAGACTGTGGCCATGCTGGGGCACTGCCTCGAGGAATTTTTAGTCAAATGAATCAATCACAGTACTTTTGTTTGTAAGTCTGGTACTTATTTTATCTCTCATTTGCTGAACTGTTAAGTTATGAAGAGATAAGCACACCAAAACTAGTTACCAGGCAGTGAATGGGGGACAGACACAAAAACACACACACATATATATATACATATATGATGATTATATGTACAATATCCATATATATATATATATATATATATATATATATATATATATATATATATATATATGTGTGTGTGTGTGTGTGTGTGTGTGTGAGACAGGCTTCTTTCAGTTTATGTCTACCAAATAAATCCACTTACAAGGCTTTGGTGAGCCTGCAGCTATAGTGGAAGACACTTGCCCAAGGTGCCACACAGTCACACATGCACCTATATTTATCTTTTACGTGTTTTAATCACTGGACTGCGACCATGCTGGAGCACCACCTTGAAGGATTTACTCAAACAAATCAACCCTAATACTTATTTCTTTTTAAGTCTGGTACGTAGTCTATCTTGTTTTTGTTTTTTTTTTCTTTCATTGGTCAGGGGCATGCGAGGGGTTCTATTCTGATGTTGGACAGTCTGGATTTTTTTCCAGTTGGTATCGAACAGGTTGAAGGTTCTTCTGGGTGGGTTGTTGGTCCTCTGCAGAATGACATGGTTGCAATCCTGGTACCACCATTTGTCTAGAACTGGCTCACCTAGGGTGGCCCTACCAGGAGCAAAGCTCCAGATGATAATGCTCTCTTGGATCTATGGACTATGCAAGCCCCAGGAGGGTCACCTTGGAGGTTGTAGAGGGACTGGCATGGGACAGCCAGTGATGGAGAGAACTGGTAGACCTGGTCAGCTCTACACATGATGATGCCTCTGGGACCACTAACCTGGGATGACCCGAGCATGAAGCAAGCAAGAAGCACTTATTCTGTCAGTATCTTTTTCCAAACCACTACATTACAGGGACATAAACAAACCAACTGATCATCAAGTGGTATTGGTTGTTGTGGTGGTCAGGGAAACATAAATGTAAGTGTACAATGAGCTTCTATATAGTTTCTGTCCACCAAATTCACTTACAAGGCATTGGTCAGCACAGGACTATAGCAGAAGGCACTTGCCCAAGGTGCCACATAGTGAAAATTGACTCCAAAACCACATGGTTGCAAAGCAAAATTGTTAACCACACAGCCATTCCTACAGAACAACATCAATGAAATTCTTTGTTGACTAATTTGGGAATTTTTGTTTTTGGATGGGGGTGGTGTTAAGGAATTGGCAGAGTCTTTAGCATATCAGATGGAATAATTTGTGGTATTTGTTCCAGTTCTCTGTGCCCGGAGTTCAAATCCTGCTGAGGTCAACATTACCTTTCATCTTTTCTGAGTTGATAAATGAAATAGGAGTCCAAAGTGATGGTTTGATTGAGTTGTTAATGTGACAGATGAGATGCCAGGTGGTATTAGTTCCAGCTTTTTGGGTTCTCGGTTCAAATCCCTTTTTTTGATAGTGAAGCCCAAGTAGAGGTAATAAAAAAAAAATGGATTCTTCGAAATGTAGCCAATGTTGATAGATCTCCAATGATGGATAAAGTCACATGAGTCGCATCAATAAAACAAGGAGCACCTTCACAAAGTTAGCTAAGTGCAAAACCAAACAAAATCAGATCCACTTACCATTATTACATTTGTGGGTTAAGGGTATTTGGCTCACAACTGTAAGGATGTGAGATTGATTCCTGGCGGCATATTGTGTCCTTGAGCAAGACACTTTATTTCACTTTGCTCCAGTCCACTCAGCTGGCAAAAATGAGTTGAACATGTATTTCAAAGGGCCAGCCATGTCACATCTGTGCTGTGCTGAATCTCCTTGAGAACTACGTTAAGGGTACATGTGTTTGTGGAGTGCTCAGCCACTTGCACATTAATTTCATTAGCTGGCTGTTCCATTGATCGGATCAGCTGAAACCCTTGTCATAACTGGCAGAGTGCCAGTAGGTTGGTGGGTTGGCAGAATCATTAAAGAGTTAGATAAAATGCTTTGTGATATTCATTCTAGCTCTTTATATTCTGAGTTCAAATCTTGCTGTGGTCAGTTTTGCCTTTCATCCCTACAAGGTCAATAAAATAAAATACCAGTTGAGTATTGAGATTGATGTAATTAATTAGACTAACCCCTCCCTTTGAAACTTCTGGTCTTGTGCTTAAATTAGAAACAATTATTACAGCTTTATGAATATAGCATAGCTGTGTGGTAAGAACCTTACTTCCCAACCACATGGTTCTGGGTTCTGTCCCACTGTGTGGCACCTTGGGCAAGTGTCTTCTACTACAGTCTTGGGCCAACCAAAGCCTTTTGAGTGTATTTCGTAAACAGAAACTGAAAGAAGCCTATTGTATGTGTGTGTGTGTGTATATATATATATATATATATATATATATATACATACATATATGTATATGTTTATCCTCCCACTGTCGCTTGACAACCACTGTTGGTATGTTTATGTCCCCGTAACTTAGCTGTTCAGCAAAAATGACTGATAGAATAAGTACTAGGCTTACATAGAATAAGCCTTCAAGTCGATTTGTTCAACTAAAGGTGGTGCACCAGTATGGCCACTGTTAAATGACCGAAACAAATAAAAGAATAAAAGAAAAGAATGATAAAATACGAAGGCACAGGTGTGGCTGTGTGGTAAGAAGCTTGCTTCCCAACCACATGGTTCCAGATTCAGCCCCACTGCATGACACCTTGGGCAAGTGCCTTCTACTTTAGCCTTGGGCTGACCAAAGCTTTGAGTAGATTTGGTAGATGGAGACTAAAAGAAGCTTGTCATATATAAATATATGTATATGTGTGTGTGTTTGTCCCCCACCCCACCACCACCACCACCACTTGACAACTGTTGTTGGTGTATTTACATTCTCATAACTAGCTGTTCGGCAAAAGAGACCGATAGAATAATTACCAAGTTTTTTTAAAAGTCCTGGGATTGATTTGTTCAAATAAAAACCCTTCAAGAGTAGTACTCCAGCATGGCTACTGTCAAATGACTGAAAGGAAAGATAAAAGAAATGGTGAAATAAATACAGTTAAAAAACAGTCATATTAAACATAATGAAGACTTTTGTTTCTTAATTGTAAATATGTTAATCCATATCTTGAGAGAGAAAACAATAAAAATTGAGATTCAGAAATCTAAAATAAATGTATCTTTTATTTTTAAATAAATATATTTTTTGTCCACGTTGATGATAGGATGCCATTCTCTCGTCACCATGAGTGACTCATCATTTACAAGAACAAGTTATGAAAAATGTAGTCGGTCTCTTTCACATGAGAAATTAACCTTACTTTCAACTTGAATAATCCTTGATTATCATATAAAATATAATTCTTTGTAAAAATTCTATCAACAAATTTTAACAGGTAACCTATATTTTTAAAAGCAACCTTTATTTTATTGGAAAAATGTGCTTAAATATAAGTGTCCACAGCCAATTTAACCCTTTAGCGTTCAGATTACTGTCAAATGTAATGCTTATTTATTCATATTGTTTTGAATTTATCATACAATGTCTCATAGCTTGGAGATTTAGCTGACATAACTTTATTTTTAGAATGACATTATGGGGTAGGTGTAATAGGCCAGTTTGAACATAAAACAAGGGACGATATTTGGGCTGGATATGGCCATTTTAAATGCGAAAGGTTTAATGCATACAATGATAAATCAATGTTTATTCTAGGCTACAATTCACTTTTATATTTTCTGAAAGTAATTATGATTGTAGGAAAAGAAATATAAACAGGTGTTTCTAAAGTTTACAGTAAGCTGAAAAGATAGGCTTTAACTAAAACTAAACTGACAAAAATATATTTTAGTATGATTTTCCATCAAATGTATTTCTTTCAGGGCGAAGGTGCATGGCTTAGTGGTTAGGGGTATCCAGCCTACAATCATAAGGTCATGAATTTGATTCCCGGAAGCATGTTGTGTCTTTGAGTAAAACACTTTATTTCCCATTACTCCAGTCTACTCATCTAGCAAAAATGAGTTGTGTGTGTAATTCACTTCAAAGGGTCAGCCTTATCGCACTGAATCTCTCTGAGAACTCCTTTAAGGGTACGAATGTCAGTGGGGTGCTAAGCTACTTGCATGTTAATTTCAAAAGCAGGCTGTTCCATTTATCAGATCAACTGGAACTCTTGTCACTGTAACTGAAGGAGTACCAGTTATTATCATTTCTTTCAGAATGTTGCAGGTTCTTCACTTCTGATCTAAAGTCACAGCAATGTGAAAATAACAACTTGATAAGAAAACATGGTATCATAAAGACTAGTGTCATTATCATCTAAAATAGTTGGGAGTTCTATCCCATGTTATTCTCAAGTTTACTACTCTAAGGAGAATCATTATGCCAATATTATTAACACACACTCTGGTTCAATTCCATTCCTTTATTAGTCAATTGCTTAAATATCCAACAAATAAATTGTTTGTTTAATTTGATTAAACAGTAAGTCATTTGTTTTAATGACTCTCCCTAGACACAACAAAATTAGTTTCAACACATGAATTCAGATAAAGTTTCTTGCAAACCAGATACAAAAACGAAGTAGATACTCTAAAATTTCAACCAATTCATTGGTAGCTTATATGGTCTACATAGTAGGTATTATCTTTAAAAGAAACCCCAAAAAACAAAACATATTTTACAATATATCCCCAAGTAGTCATGGGAAAAATCTGTTTGGTAATTTGAAAAAGATTTGTGTAATTGATGAGACACATTAGACATAAGACTGTATTTTTTTTTGGCGGCATTATAGTACTAAGGTAAATGATTCCATACTCCTTTAACAAATCATTCTGGTCTTTTATTTTAAATCATATAACAATTAATACATACATATATATATATATATATATATATATATATATATATATATATATATACTGGCATGAGTGTTTGGTAAGAAACTTGTTTCACAACCACATGGTTCTGGGTTCAGTCCCACTGCATGGCACTTTGGGCAAGTGTCTTCTACTATAGCCTCGAGCTGACCAAAGCCTTGTGAGTGGATTTGGTAGATAGAAACTCAAAGAAGCCCATCATGTATGTATATGTGTGTGTGTGTGTGTGTGTATTTATGTCTAAAAGATATTGGTGTATCTCAGGCAACATGGTCGTGGTCTAGACTACGCCATAGTGGGATGGTGAGAGGGGGTGCTATGCTGAGAGAAGTAAAGCTGAGCTCCGGAGGAAAGAATGAACAGGTAGGAGGAGGAGGTGATACCTGGGGAAGGGGTTCAGCGGTTTATTGATGGGGAAATCAAAGGCTAAGGGTGAAAGATGGTAGAGTAGAGCAAGGAAGAAAAAACGGTGGAGAACTGACAAAATGAAGAACGAAAAGAGAAAAGAATATTAAAAAAACTATCTTAGAGAAAAAAAAAAAAAATTAAAAAGTTAGAAAATGAAAAGACGATGAGAAACTGAGGCATTAGTATAAATATATTTATATGAACAGTGAGGAGGTCTTTGAGGAAACCCAGGAAATTTTTCTTTTTTTTTTTTCAAATTTTCAAATTTCAAAGGTTCAGAAGTTTCGAAAGTTTAAAAGGTTTAGTGGTTTTTGAGAGATAGACAGATAGGTAGATGGGTAGATAAAGAGATAGAAGGATAGACAGGCAGACAGGTAGAGCAGAAGTACAAAATATCAGAAGTTGAAAGTAAAGAGGTTTAGCAGTTTTCGAGATGTAGATTAGATAGATAGAGTGTGTGGTGTTTGTATAGCCTTGTTGCTAGTTCTAGGGTTAGTGGGTTAAGTGAGTACTTTTGGATCTATAATCCTTCATCAGACTTTACATGGTTATTACCGCTAATGTTGGTTAGAGATTCCAGAGGTAGTAAATGAATTTCCAACCGTCAAGTTCATTTTAGTGGTTGAGGTTGGGTGCCTTTTTCCTGGTGTAATGTACCTACTTTATTCAGAGGTTGACTGCATGTTCCCCTGGCCAGTATCCAGGTGGAGAATTCTCCACTGCAGTGTTGCTGGCGTTGGAATACAGCGCTGGGTACTGTGGCCTTGTGAAGGTGTTCTTTCACTCTGATATGGAGCTGTCATTTGGTTGATCCAATATATTTATTCCCGCAAGTACAGGTCATTTCATATATTACATTCGTTTGAAAACATAGCCTGGAACTGTCTGTGGGCTGTTTGGTTTTGATGGGACATTGGTTTAGCTACTACACAAGCTCCCTCCCAGAACTGTCTCGGACAGCAACTATGCCTTCAGCCTAGACGTACAGTCTATGTACATTAGCATACCACCAGCTGAGACCATACTAACAATCTAAAAGCAACTAGAGCGAAGCCACAAGCTGGCCACAGACTCCTTACCAGCAGGCTTCAAATCCATCCTGGATTTCTACACTGCAACACATACTTCTGATACGAAAACACCACATACCGACAATGCAACAGCCACCCCATGGGATCCAGACTCAGTGGTATCTTGGCCACTCTTACCCTGGACAAACTGGGGCACCAAGCATTCTACACAGGACAACACATCACCCTATACCAGAGATATGTTGATGAGGCATTCATCTTAACCAAATCCAGGGATGAGGCGATCAAGATCCATAATGTCGTTAACAACCTTCACCACAACATCCATTTCAACCTTGAACAACCAACCACAAACGGCTCACTGAGCCTCTTAAACTTTGATGTATCCTTCACTTTGGGATATGCCACAATCCGCTTCTTCGAGAAAGAGGTGAAGAAAGACATCTTCCTCCATTTGGATTCAGCACACCCACAGACGTTGAAACATAATGTAGCCCTTAATGAGGTCAGCCATCACAAAAATAGAGGTGACGAGGCTGATGTAAAAGATGACATGAGGAGAGATTTCATCAGGATGCTGTGCAGTAGAGGATACAGACCCAGGTACATAGAGAAAGTGTATAACACACAAACACCAAGAAGCCATGACAAGACCACCACCAACTACAACGGCGACAGCAGCAGCAACAACAACGATGTTAATGATATTAACAACAACACGTACAACAGATAGAACGACAAAAGGAGAAGGAAAAGTAGACAAAAAGAAAGTGAAAGAGAGAGAGAGAGAGATAAGTGAAAAGATATTAGATGAACATATATCAACCTTCTGTACTATGGAGAAAAGGTTGAAAACCAACTAAGGAATGTCATCAGAAAGTCTGGCTTCCCTGTCAGAATCATGAGGTAAGGCCAAACCCACAGGCACTACCTTTCCCACAACAACAACATACAGAATACATGCTGTCTGAACCAATACCCCATCAAAGCCAAACAGTGCCAGGCTATGTTTTCAAACGAATGTAATATAGGAAATAATCTGTACTTGCGGGGCTAAATATATTGGATCAACCAAAAGACAACTCCATGTCAGAGTGAAAGAACACCTTCACAAGGCCAAAAAAATCCAGTACCGTATTCAAACACCACTATACACATATATATATACATGCGTATATATATATATATATATATATATATATATATATATATATATATACACACACACATATATATATGTGTATACATATACATATATACATCTACATATATACATGTATATATATACATATATGTATAAGTATATACCTAAATGTTTATATATATACATGTATATGTATATACCTGTATGTGTATATATATATATATATATATATACACACACATATATATGTATATACCTATATATATGTATATGCATATACCTATATGTATATATATGTGTATATATATATATATATATATATATGCATATATGGTCTTAAGCATGCAATGAAGAAAATAAATTCAGTATAAATTCATCCTACTGTAAAATCAAAGAAAACCTTAAAATGAAGGACAGATTCCAAGTACATATGGTAAATAATTATATATGAAATATAAGTCAATTAATACATTAAAATTAAAATTTTAAATTTTTACGCTGTAATACATAAATATTTTTGTCAGCAGTATATACGCATACTAGACCATCTATAATATACATATATACACCAAAATACACAGGTGCATGTACATAGTTATATACATATATAGAGATATATATGTAAGACATAAATATATACACAAATACACATATACATATATGTATGGATACATGTATGCGCACAAAATCTCTTGGTGTATACATATACAAGTCAGTTATTAGAGACGAAAGAAATGGGAAATATACCTTAAGCGTAGGGATGAGGAAGAGAAAAAGTAAAAGAAAAAGAAACAGAAACGTAAAAAACTAGTGAGAGAAAGAGAAAAGGAAGAAAAGGAGTGTGTTGTTTAAGGACTCTAAGCAAAGTATCAAGTAGGAAGAGAAAAGATACTTTGAGTAAGAAAAGAAAAGAAAGAGAGATCACGAAATATGTGTAACGAACATACACATAAAATGAAATTACATATATATATACACATAAGTATATATTAGCATACAAATACACATATATACTTACGTATATAAATATACATAAATACATATTCACACAAATATAAGTATATACAGGTATACATATATGTACATGTACTACGTACATAGATATAAACATACACATATACTTACACACATATAAATACATATGCATGCTTACAATACACACATCCACATAAAAATACATCTGGATCCCAATGTATATATACAAACAATTTTTTTTTTTAATTGCTCAGTGTATATAATTTTAAAAAATCAGATAAAAGACATTTGCAAAATGGAGCACCATGCATAGAATTATCCATAAATATAACAATTAAATAGGTTGACTAACACAATAACACACCCAACCCCAAAATACTTCCATACATCTCCACCCACAACCCCAAAAACATTGAAGCATACACCACAATCAAACAAAACCTCCCCTTACTCACCACAGACCCGAAAATGAACAATATCATCAATACACACAAAGTCCTTAAATGCAAAAGGCAACACAAA
>NC_142951.1:15051485-15106485 GCF_046866305.1 Octopus bimaculoides | reverse complement strand
GTGAATTTTTCCAGAAACTGTTAAGTAGTTGTATATAGGCTGAAAGACAATGACTGTGTTAAGGTGACACGCATGAGATTGCATGGTTGTAAGTTCAAACCATTACAACTATAGCTGGTGTGTCCATGGGACAACATACTTGTTTCATTTTTGCCTGATTTACAAAACAATTGGTTCTATTCCTGAGTACTTAGCACCTGAGTGGTTGTCAGTAGGAAGGTTATCAAGTATTTAACCCTTTAGCTTCCAGATTATTCTATTAAATGTAATGCTTATTTATTCACATTGTTTTGAATTAATCATGCATTGTCTCAGTTTTGAGATTTCAATGAGGTGGCTGTTAAATTTTTACAATGACATTGTAGGGTAGATGTTAGAGGCTGAATCTGGCCAGTTTGAACATAAAACAGGTAGAATATATGGGCCTGATATGGCCAGTTTCAATGCTAAAGAGTCAAAATAATTGTTCCATCATCCCCAAATTTTTTTAACTCACCTATTTTCTTCACAACCTTCTTCTGCCACATGTACCTAACATTTTTTAAACCAAACAGATATTGTTCATTCACATTACATGTCCCTACTTTACAAAGCTCAAGTGAGACTTGCAATAGCGCACTGATCTACACCTGGAACACTTCCAGGAAAGGGTCACTCAACTGATTGGCATTAAATCACTAACAATCATGCTCCAGCCTCCCTCCAGCCCACAGGTCTGTTGTCCTCTATCTCTGTATATTCTATCACTTGTAATTGAGCACTGATCTCATTTCTGGAACGATGCTTATTGCTAATCACACACACACACATTCTGGACCACATCCAGTGAAGGGCCACTCAACTGATTGACATTAAATAACTAACACACATACTCCAGCCTCCCTCTGGCCCACACGTCTGCTGTCATCTATTTGTATTTTCTATCACTATTATAATGGCTTCTGTTCCTCAGAGAGGGTTAGTCTTGTATCTAGTCCTGATCTACTTGCCTTTCTATCACTTGCCACCAGCCTTGTTAGCATCCAAACCCCAGGCCCACCACAGTAACCACTGTTCCCAATCCTTTCTCACCAGAACACTAGCCTTCTGGAACCTTATCTTGACTATGTTTTTCCAGCAACAGGAAATGGAACATTAATGACATCAGGTTCACCGGTCTTAAAGGGCCTGCAAAGATCATGGGCACTGCCTTTTCCTGAGGCAGCCAACAATTAATTAAAAAAAAAAGGAAAACATTTGGCCATCAGATGCATATAACACTCAGCTAATCTTGCAGTTCATATGCAGCCCTACCTAAACATGCAAATAAACACAGCACATGCACAGCCATTAGACCTTACTTTGTTTCATTCCACTCTCATGAGATCTTTCACATTAAATACCTGCATTTCATTATCTATTACTGGTGGCCTTGAACTACCTTCACACACATCATTTGCTCTGCACGCATCACAGGGTTAACAGCTCTCCAAATATCTTCCAACTCCTTTTACCTAAACCACTGTACTTTTACTACCATTTTCAAAACAGATAAGGGCTCCATATCATCATCATCATCATTTTAATGCCCACTTTTCCATATCTGCATGGGTATGTAATTATCTAAAATCCTGTTAAATCACACAATTCAAAATAATTTGGAGGAAAGAATCTTAGAAATTAATGAGACATAAAAAATAGAAAAAGGAGTTGTGGGAACTGGAAAGGTGGTGGGACATTGGTTTAAGGTTTCATACCTCATAACACATGCCTCTCGTTTACAGATGAAGCCTGTCTTCAATTGTAAAATATATAAAAAATGCTTGGATGAAACTGACCTTTAATAATATGTAAAATTGAACGAGGATGGAAATGAAGATCTTTTCAGAATATTTTATCAAAATTTAATATTTCTCTGTCTTATATGTTTACATTATATGTTCATATGTGATCTGGTGCTGGCAGTGCATTCTGTTTCAACTGTCTGTCTTTCTTTTTGAAGTCTTTCAAAATCCTCATCATTTCAAATTTAGCTTCATCTTTTAAATCTTCATTGGAAATAGATTTTAGTTCTGTAGCCATCATAGCACAATAAAGATCTTCAGCATCCCTCCTCTCATTCAACCGAACTGTTCTACTGTCTGTTCTGTTTCGGAACTGATCTACCATAAGAGTGCAATGATTGAATGCAGTTTTTTTCATACGATTTTCCAAACTGTTTGATACCTCTTCGCTTAAACTAAAACGCTCCCCACCAGATGCTAAACAGTCGTTTCTTGTCAAACTATAATCTCGCCATCCATTTGTTTGGCTTTCTTGTTTTATACTTCGATTCCTTAACTCCTGAGGTTCGGTCAGAAGAGTTTGGATGTTTTCAGGTTCCATATAAATATTTTGTATCACCTCTGGTTCAATATAGATGTTGTGAGGTTCGTTGGGTTTATTACTGGAGGTATTCGAGTCTTCTGCTTCGATGCAGATTGTCTGCATGTCTTCAGACTTCATACAGCTATTTCTAGCACTTTCAGTTCTCATGAACCTTTCTTTTGCTTCCCCACATTCCATAGAGCCATCATAGCTGTCTTCAATTCTTTCAAAGGATGGACCAGGTGACCCATCTTCAATGCTATGAGACTCCACAGCACGCTATCGAAAAAAAAAAAAAAAAAGGCAAGATATTAGTAAGAAGTATCAAAATCATATAATAGTATTTACAAGGGTGACTGAAAAGTTCATCGACAGTTTTAAAGCTATGACTTGATTTCAAGTCAAGGAGACACAACTATATACATACAAGAGTGGACTGAAAAGTTCATAGGCTGATTATGAAGGAGTGATTCTAGTGCTGTGAAATCTTGCATGCATTAATTTTAACTCTTTTTATTAATAACAGCATTGTTTCTTTCCTTGTAAACTGACATTTGACTGTTCAAAGAAGATATCAGGATTAACTAGTAGCAACTTCTCTTGAAAATGGACAAATTTTGGCATTGTAGTGTTATCAAATACCTGCAGAAAAAGGGTTTAGCCTCCAATAACAATCATGCTCACATGGTTGCTACATTAGGGGATGACACTCCAGCTTTATCAACAGTGCAAAAGTGGGTGACTGAATTTAGGAGGTGAATGGAGAGTCTTGAAGATGACCCAAGATCTGGATCTCCTACAACTGCTACTACTGAAGAAAACATTGATCATGTTCATCACATTTTGATGGATGAGAGGTGACTGATTATAAATCAAATATCCAATGCTATTAGCATATCCCATGTGAGAAATGAGAACAATCTGCACAATGAACTTGACATGACAAAGGCTTCTGCTTGATGGGTGCCACGTCTTCTGACACCCAATCAAAAGCGCATTAGGCTGTTCATATCACAGAAAAATCTGATATTGTTTGAGGCAGATCCAGCTGGTTTCCTTGAATGTTCCCTAACCCAGGATGAGTGTTGGCTTCATCACTTTCAGCCAGAGACAAAGAGACAATCCATGCAATGGAAGCACACCTGCTCCACAGAAAACCAAGGTTGTTTCATCTGCAGGGAAGTTAATGTCCTCAATCTCTGGGGATGCAAAATGCATTTTGTTTATCAACTATCTTCAAAAGGTGCTACACCATTAATGGAGGGTACTATGACAACTTGCTGAGGCAGTTACAAAAGCAATTGAAACCAAATGCCTAGGAAAACTGTCAAAAAGGTTCTTGTTTCATCAGGACAATGCTCCAGCACACAAGTCTTGATTTCAATGCAGTGCATGACTGTAGCTTTGAATTGGTTGATCACCCTCCCTGTTCTCTTGATTTGGCTTGATCTATCATGTTTCCCAACATGAAAAAACAGACTGGGAACCAGTATTGCAGTGATGATGACATCATATCTGCTTTCGATGACTTTTTCGACCAACATGATGAAAGCTTGTTCACCAATGGGATCCAAGCGCTGCAACACCAATGAAAGAAGTGTGTGAACTGCAAGGGGAACTATGTTGAAAAATAAATGTCATTTGGCCACATTCCATAGGAGTATGTTGCTCAGACTATGAACTTTTCAGCCAACCTTTATACATCATACAAATATAGAAACACCAAGAGGCATGAAATAAATTGGAGGGTGGTGTTTCTGCTTTGAACAAATAAAGATGCAATCATTAATTATACAAGTGCTGGTGTCTTAGTGGATACAAACATCAATCTTGTAACATTATAAGAATTTTTTAATTTTGGGAGAATTGAAGTATGCTATTTTTTTACAGTGGAACTTGAAGTAGACAAAACTATAAATAATAGCATGTAAAATATTGGGTTAAGAGTCCCCTTGGTTTCCATCAAAGGAGCTTTTAAACTCAATATTTACATCCTAGTTATTGTGTTTAAGTTAGCTCTTCATTGAAAACAGTAACGTCCTGATGAGCAATTCAGTTTCAGTCCCATCTTATAGCTGTTTTGTTATTTCATTATGGGGCATTTGAATGATTGTGCTGAAGTAAGTTCAAATTCTTCCTGTGTGAAAGGTAACTGGAATTCATTCTGGTGCAGTGTTTTCCCAACCTTTTTTTTGCTAAAAGCCTGTACCTATACTGTTCACCATCGTCATTGTATTTTACTATCCACTTTTCCATGCTTGCATGGATCAGACAGAATTTGTTGAGGTGGATTGTTTTGCTATGGTTGGATGTCCTTTTTGTTGTGAAGTTTCACCTATTTCTGAGTAAGGAAGGTAATATTTCCCCCTGACCAGACATGTTTTTCATGGAAGACTGGAAACAAAGGACATTGCTTGTATGACAGTGACACTCATTTATTTCCAATGTTCTGCAAAGGCTAAATGACCATAGGGAAACAGGTGAGGGCTGGCAATGGGAATGGGCATCTAACCACAGAAACTCTATCCTCAGTAAACGCCAAATGTTTTTTCAGGCAACCACAGAAAAAGGTATGTTAAAATGATGATGATGATGAAGGGAATGCTTGCTGTTGGAGAAGGGTGTGGTGGCGATACAGTATGCCTAGAAACCAATCTGATAGAATGATCGCAACTGGAATGCCATTTACTCTTTAACATTCAGATTACTTTGTCAAATGTAATGCTTGTTTAACAACATTATTTTGAAGTAACCATGCATCATCTTGTAACCTCAAGATTTTGCTGATGTGAATGTTTATTTTGAGAATGACATTGTAGGGTACACAAAACAGGTAAAATATTTGGACTGGATATGGTCAATTTAAATGCTAAAGGGTTAACCAGAAGCCTGCTCAATCAAGACCAACTTGGGGTAAAATCCCAATGATAACTTTCTCTAAAACACAGCTAAAAGAAGAACGCAAAATAGTTTGTACCTTCCGTGAGAGGGCATGTGGTCTGAGGAACCGGTCCAAATTCTGGAAAAGCCACCATTGTGGGGCATAGACATCTGAGCTAATTTTAGATAATTCAATCAGTCTCTTCAGTTCTCGGTTGTATGCAGACTTCAGGACATTCCATTTCTTTTTCACCAAGTCCTCTGCAAAATAGAAGTTGCAAGCTCAACATTACAGACCGCCAATGAGAATATGTCAGATAAACAAAAAGAATAAGAAATCCAAAAGTAAAGTAATACATTAAATATGTGAGATGATAGAACGTAAGGAAAAAATGGATCATTTGCTATTGTTGCTTGCTTGGGACAAATCTGAGGTTCAATATTTGAAGTGACATGGGTTTGAAACATTTAATATTCCTTCTTTGTAAAAAACTGTTTTCATAACTTTTATTTTTACTATACAAAACTTTCAAGAGAACTTTTATAGTTGTTTCAGTCATTGGACCATGGCCATGCTGGTGCACTGCCTTGGAGAGTTTAGTTGAATAAACCAACCCCAGTTGTCAAACAGTGGTGGGGGGGAAATACAAAGACTCACTCACATACATGCATGCATACACACACACACACACAAACACAGTGGGCTTCATTCAGTTTCTGTCTACCAAATCCATTCATTAGGCTTATATCAGCATGAAGCTCTAGGAGAAGACATCTGCCCAAGGTACCATGCAGTGGGACTGAACCTTCTTAACCACACAGCCATACCTGTGCCTCTCAGTTTTATCTATTTACTGCTAAGTCAAGAAAGAGCAGCACCCAAGGCCCTCAGTTTTTTTTTTTTTCAAAGTGTCAAAGACTGATGGGAAGGTGGGGAGGAAAGAATTAATCCTCAAATCAGTGATTTGGCTCAAATGCTTGATAACAACGTAAACTCCACTAAAGGCACATAGGAACTGTATTTTGGTATTAAACAGACCATGAGATAAAGTCAAACAAATCCATGTGTTTTGGGTCCAGTTCCATTGTAGAGCACATCAAGAAAGTGTCTTTTAATATAGTTCCAGGCTGGACAGTACCTTGTGAGTGAATTTGAGAGACAGAATCTGGAGGCTCATCATGTGTGTGTGTGTGTATATATATATATATATATATATATATATATATATATATATATAGAGAGAGAGAGAGAGAGAGAGAGAGATACACATACATACTTACACATACACATTCGTGTAAATGTATGTCTTTGTGATTGTATATTTGTCATTGCTTGACAGCTGGTGTTATTTCATTTATGTCCCTGCAACTTTTCAGTTCAGTGAAAAAGAGTCCAATAGACACTGTGGTATATTATTCTAAAAGAGATCCACAGAAAAAAGTTCTGGGGTGGATTTGAATGATTGAAACCTCTTTGAGGCGGGGCTGCAGTATGACCGCATTCCAAAGACTGAAACAAGCAAACGAATGATAATATATGGTCAAATATTTAAGTCCACTTCACAACAATGAGGTTCTAGACTTAATCAGCATCTTGCCCAAGAAATTTTTCTCAACAACTTCAGATGTTGTGGTCATCATCATCATCAATACCTGAATATTACTGTCTTGTGTACAAGGATTCCTAGGGTTTGTTACTCAGTTTCCATGGTATATAAGTGACCAAAATTACAACACACCCACTGAAGGGATGTCAGTCTATTGCAGGGTAACTCATTTACAGCTGAGTGGACTGAAGCAACATGAAATGAAGTGCATTGCTCAAGAGCACAATGCACCACTTGTCTGCAAATCGAAACTATTATCTTGCAATCACAAGTGCAACACCCTAACCACTGGGCCTCGTGTCCTCACTATCAAAAAGACAAGCTGTGGGAAAATGTGTCTAACAATTGTCAACCACTCACTGTTGAGGAATCTCTGCAAATGTCACAGCCTTAGAACAGATTTACTTATGATCAGCCATAGTATACCGAGCCATCCACACAGAAGGTTTTGGCAGCAGACAGACCCTCTGACTAGTAAAATACATCTTTTCCACAAGAACCAAAAAATAAACCCTCCAATCTGGTGCAAGACATGATGGTCATATAGTAGTATATGACAGAGACAATATATGTGTTTTGTCACTTCACCTTGATCTTTCAGGGCCAGCTTCTGTATAGATCATTTTTGGGTGAGACTGGCTACTACACTCATTCCTAACTACCTAGAGGTTCAGACCAAACCAGCCCTTCAGTCCAGAATCCGACGTTGCTAGCTAGCAGCATGAAGTTGCCTCCCCAGGTGCAAAGCTGCACATCTGTCAACATGTCCTAGTTAATTTTATGCTCCTGTAATTGCCTCTTATTCCTTTAGCATGGTGCCAACAAAAAAACTTTATGGTATCCAATATCATTATGATGACATCATCTGCATATGCTGGCATGACTCTCCTGTATTCCAATTTGAATAGGATGACCCTTAACACCTCTACTTTCTGCAGTAGTGGGTCAAGAATCAATACATACAAAAGAGGTGAGAGAAGACACACATGATGAACTGAATGTGTGATTTGAAAGGACTCCAATAGAGGGCCTTTCATCTGATCATCAAACAGATGCTGCTGTACATTTTAAGTAATCCAACTTTTGAAAACAAGACTAAAATGACTGTACTGAGGATAACTGCCAAGTAGCAATGGTCAAATCTATCAAATAACCCTTTATTGGTCTAAATTGGTCAGAGCTGCACTGAAGCCAGGTTTGTCATTTGGCCCTTCTTTAATGTACTCCATGAAGTAGAGTTTGCTTTGGATCACAGTCTGCACTTTCCTGACCACACTGCCAACAAGCACCCACTTCTTTTCTAACAGCTTATCTGAAATGTTAAACTCTTCATTCAACACAGTTAGAGGTGAGAAGTTATTGATAACCCTGCGTAACACAAATTTTGTCCTTGCATAGCAACTGTTATTTCCTGTTTGCTTACCTCTTAGAAAGTATGAAAAATGGCTAGTATTTCCTTTAATCTTTGCTTTTGTTATGATATTTATTCAAACCTCAAACAATCCCTTTTAATACATGGCTATGATGCTCCCCAACTACTCCTGCTCATCATCAGAGATGCACAAATTGTCAGCCACTAAGGGCCATGCTCAAGTGATTAAGATCAAGCAACTGACAAGCAAATCTGTGCTATTGAGCAGAACATTTGCTATAATGATATTTCTACTGAAACTGTCTGAGATGTAATGGAAAATAGGTCAGTTTCAAAACATTAATGTCCAGGTCAGAAAAACAAAGTCTGAAAGGAATAGTAGTGATTTCCTTTTGATTTCTAGATAGAAAATAACACTTACTGACCAAAGACAAAAACATAAAATTAAAATTTTGCCACTCAGTATAATTTTCCCCTTTTTTAAAATCACTTACACAACAATGCAATCACTCCTTGGCTCATAAAACTGGGATTTCTTTTGATCTGCTGTCAGATGCAGTAGACATCTGTGGAAACCTGAGTAAACAAGTCAGGCATAAGTATGTAGATGCAAGGTTCATAGGGCAAGCCATCCAATTAAGGCAATATGCCCTCCCAGTTGGCACCAACAATATCCCAGCTGTTGTTAAAAACTTTTCTCCAAACTTTCCACCTTCTGTAAAAAACCATGGAAGACTATAAAAAAAAACCCCAAAAACATTTAAGGTGGGCACTAGAGTTCACAGCTAGCTTTAGTCTGCTATCATTGCTTGCCTCTAACAGTTAAGTCAAAAGCTACTGGTGAATGCACATATCTTTCTAAAATCTAGGAGTACATCCTCCTCCTCCTCATCATCATCATTTTAACTTCCACTTTTCAATGCTTGCATGGGTTTGATGCAATTTATTGAGGCAGATTTTCTACAGCTGGATGTTCTCCCTGTTGCAAAGTAACTTAATATCCCCCTTGGCCAGATGTTTTCGTGGAATATTGGAAACAAAGGACACTACCACATGATAGTGGCACTTGATTACAATTAACATGCTATGTCAAGACAAAGAGATACAATTCACACACACACACACACACAAGTCCCTGTGACTTTTGCTTGTTGCCAAAGAGAACTTCAGGGGCAGTTGTTTAGATGAAGGAGGCTGTGACAAGGGACATGGACATCTTCACTTTGGAAGGCTTCCATGGGGCCTTCACAAAGTGGCTGGAGTACAACAAGTGCATTGATATCAGAGGATCCAACTTAGAAATAGAAGAGTTTTGTAGTTCTTTGAAATTAATGAATGTCTCCCTGAAAAAGTTTCAAAACTTCTGGAATGCACCTTGTATGTCTCTCTCTCTCTCTCTATATATATATATATATGAGGTGGTACTGCAAAGTTCTGGGCTTTAAGGGTATTATGAAAGGCTTGGTTAGAGGCCCAACCTTCCAAGTTCTTGTACAGGGCTTAGAAAAACTGAAGGACCACTGCAATAAGTGTGTGAATCTATCTGAGATGAAAATATGTTGACTAAAATCATAGTTAACTGATTTTCCAGTATTTTCTTTTTCCAAAGCCAAGAACTTTTCAGCACACCCTCATATATGTCAGGGGTGAAGAGTCTATGTACACAATGCATACCTTACTATTTTTTCAGGATAAATAATTTTTGTGTAATATAAAGTTAAACATTAATAATTTTCACTATCCTCATTGTATTCATGATTTTGTTTTGTATTTCCCATTCCTTTATTTTCTTAGTATAAATTGTAAACAATCAATATTGCTTAACAGGTGTAAGTAGAGAAAGCTCCTGTTTGCTTAATGAGAAAAGACGGAAAGCAGTGAATTAATTGTGTTCCTTCTTGAAGAGAAATCATCAAAAATGAGAAACAAACAAACAAGTGGTCAAGAGAGAAAAAAACAAAGGAAAGCAGATTTTTTACTGCTTGCTTTCAGTCACAGTAAGAGGAGTGGTGTTAGTTTCTTCATATTCTATTATTCTCTTTGGAATATCAATAAGAGAGACAAAACAAATGAGTGAGTGGTCAAGAGGGAGAAAGGCAAAGAAAAGCAGATCTTTTACTGCTTGCCTTCCAGCCATGTGAAGCCAGCAGACACACTGTCAGGCATATTTTATCCTGAAACACTAATGTTTTTACTGCTGTGTGTGGCAGAGATCAAAGACTTGCCTTTTCAAAGAACAAAGCTTTTGTCATAGTTGGACAGATTTAGATGAGCAATGGGTGTTTAGTCAATTTGCGAGTTTGTTTTATTGCTGATTCTGGTTTATTTCATACCATTAATCAGTACTGAAGCGTATATATATATTTTTTTCTTGTTTCAGTCATTAGATTGCGGCCATGCTGGGGGTACTGCCTCGAAAATTTTTTAGTTGAATGAATTGATCTCAGTACTTTTTTTTTCAAGCCATGTACTTATTCTAATGATCTCTCATGCCAAACTGATAAGTTACCGGAATGTAAACTCACCAAGACCAATTGTCAAGCAGTGGTTGGGGACAAACACAGACACAAAGACCACACACACACACAGATATATGTATGACAGGCTTATTTCAGTTTCTGTCAATCAAATTCACTCACAAGGTTTTGGTTGGTCTGAGGCTATAAAAGACACTTGCCCAAGGTGCCATGCAATGGGACTGAAGCTGAAAACATGTACTTGGGAAGCAAACTTTTTACCACACAGCCACACCTGCTTTTTAAAAAGATTTAACCCATAGAGAGTATTCTTGATCCCTTCTTAAGACCCAAATTCAGTCATATGACCCCAGAGTTTTCTTCTTGACTACTTCACACTTGGAGTAGAAAGAAACAGCTGAGAAAGTTTATCCTTTTATGATTAGAAAGTAAAGTTTCCATCTGTTTATCCATGGCAATGTTTTAAAATTTAAAAAAAGGTTTATGTTAAAAAAAGTAAACTAACACCTAAATATTTTGTTAGAATAAAGCTTCAAATCATTTAAAAAGATAACAACCCAGTAATATTTGTCCTGCTTTCATTCGCCCCCAGGATGGCAAAAGAGTCGATTAACTCAGTTTCCTCTTTACTTTCCTGACCTTTGCAACAAGAAGTTACACAGCTGAGAAGAATATTACCATTCTCAGAAAAGAGAAGCCAAAGCTTGAAATGAAAATCTAAACCAGAGTGAGCAGCAAGGAATGTCTTTGTTATTTTGAATCTAAATACTATGAACAGTATGAGTGACTGATGGGATGTCCTGTTCTGAACACTGGCTACTGAGATTTGCACAATTTGATTACAGCTTAAAAAAAACACAAAAAGCTTAGAACCATCTGAATTCCATAATTGCTCTGAAAACTTCTGGCCAACAACAAATTGGTACAGTGAGTGATCACTGAAAAGCAGCTTCTGATTCAAATCCATACAAGATCAGTTGAGATATATTGATATATGATGTATTGAAAAGATTAATTCATTGCATTGAAATTTTGGCCTGTCAAGAATTACCATTGGAAGAACATGATGAAACAGAACAATCAAACAGTAAAAGTAATTTTCTGGCTATATGTGAAGCAGTAGTAGAATACAATGATTGTTTAAGATCACATTTAGATTTTGTGAAAAAAAATGCTCACTGTACATTTTCAAGTGCTATTCAAATTAAGATCATTTAATTGTATAGCTGCTACAAATGAAGGTGAAATAAAGGCGCAATGATTAAAAAAACCCCAGTATTTGTTGCTGTTATGTTTGATGAAACTACATACATTTGAATGAAATCTCAATTATCATGTTTTGCAATTTGTTGATGAGAAAGAAAAGCCCCGAGAAAGGTTTTTGGGATACAATGTCAGTAAGGACAGAAAAGCTGGATTGCTGACAAAAGGCCAAAAATTCATCATGAATGTCAAATTTTCTTCCAAACTTGAAAAAGAATTTCAACTTTTTCTCAAAGTTAACAGCTTGAATAGCCCAACTGGATGAAATCATTGAAATGTGATTTCCAAAGTTACCCGAGACATGTTGGAATTATTCATCTCAACAAGTATCCATTTTGTCCAACAAAATTACTGTGTTTTCTGGGATATTTTCAACCATATTCAATCCAGATGATTGAAGTGCTACAGAATTAGCACAGGCAAGAGGATTCATTGCAATCCTCGATTTGCAGTTTAAATTTTTTTGTGATTTTTGAAACCATATTGAGTGGCTCAGAGATTCTGTTTTTGATTCTTCAAAATAGTTTGCTTGATATTTTATAGTGTATTTGTGAGGTTGAGAACCTCAAAAGACAATTAGTTGATATTGTCACAGTATGTGTAATTGTTGTATTAATCTTGGTGTGAAATTAGGCTGGCTGCGTATATTATAAACAGAAGCAAAACTCTTGAATATTTAACATTAGATTTATTTAAGGGAAAGCTGAACATGAATACATACATAAATGATCAAATCCTCACTGGTAGAGAGACTAGGATAGAGGGATCAAATTAACTGTGATTAGTTATCTTCAAGATGCAAGACTGCTGAAGCTTTGTCCTTGATTTGCTTGGTGAGAGCTGAACTGTTTTCTCTTTGAATGCCATGAGAGCTCAGGTTGATTTCTAGAGCTATACAGTTTAACTAGAGAAGTGTGAGTTTCAAGGACACCTGAAATGATGTTTTAACTGGTAGTCTGATCTGCAAACGGGTTGAAAAAGAAGAGTGTTCACATTAAGATCAATTTTGATGGAAGCATTTTCATCTTTGGATTGAAATGTAAGCTGAAATCAGTTTACGCTACAGATTTTGCAAAGCAAGGGTCAAACATCCAAGAAGTTGCAGACATAATACAGGAGCATGAACTAAATCAAGCTCTGAGCAAAGTAACAAAATTACTATGATTGATTCTGGCCATACTTGCCACATCTGCTTCCTGTGAGGAATTGTAAATAATTGTATGAAGTGTTCTCAAAGTGGGTTCTATTATTTTCTCAGACCTCTCTTGTAATCAATAATGGTCATCATGGCAGGCCTGCTGCCAGGGTATTGCTAATAGGGGAACATCAAGTCCAGCTGAGAGGGGTATGAAGCCCAAAGCTTGGTCTGTTGGTAGAAGGGCATTTTCTCACATTAAAATTAGTTCATATCACATTCACTGATGGAGTGAGCAGGGTTAACAGTTTTGGGCAAGGAGGAGAATAAAGCTCCACTGCCCCACACTCTGCTTTGGCAATTGGCATGTGTGATGGACTGCATGCTCTGGCTAGATAAAAGTAGTTATAGAGGCATCAAATTGCTGGATCAAGTAATAAAAGTTATGGAGATAGTTATAAGCCAGTTAATTAAGAACAGAATTAAATTGGATGAAATGCAGTTAGACTTTGTCCTGAGGAGAATCACTACAAATGCTATTTTCATAGTCAGACAACTTCAAGAAAAGCATTTAGCTAAGAATAAGCTGTTATACTTGACTTTTGTTGTTCTGGAAAAAACCTTTGATAGAGTACTTCACTGTGTGATATAGTGGGCTCTGAGGAAGCTAGGGGTAGACAAGTGGCTTGTGAAAGCAATACATACCAAGTACAGAGGCTGTCAGTAAGGTGAGCATTAATCATGAGTACAATGATAATTTGGTGTACAGGTAGGCGTCTGTCAGAGCTTGGTTCTCAGTCCTTTCCTTTTCCACATTGTCATGCAAGCCATAAGAGAGGAATTCAAGACTGGCTGCCCCTGGGGGATACTATATGTTCATGATCTTGCTCTCGTAGCAAATTCTGCAACAGAACTACAAAAAAATTCCAGATGTGGAAGCAAAACCTGGAATTGAAGGGCCTTAAGGTTAACTTAGCAAAGACTAAGTTTTCAGTAAGCAAGAAAACACACAGGACATTACCCATATCAGGTCCTGCTTGATATGTAGGAAAGGTGTAGGCAGGAACTCCATTATGGTGTACCCAGTGCAGGCTATGGACACACAAGAGGTGTGGTGGAATAATAGGAAGGCTATCAGAAAAAGTAGTGAGTGTCTGTGGAAGATGCACAGGAGCCATAAAAGCTACAGATATTCAGGAAATTGATTCTCTCAAATGCCCTGGGGGCTCTTTGGAGGTAGTGGATAATTTCTGCTACCTAGGGGTTCTAATTAGTAGTGGAGGGAAATGTATGGAAAGTGTAATTGGTAGAATAAGATGGAGAAAATTCAGAGAGCTTTTACCTCTGTTGGCAACCAAAGGTTTCTCTCTCTGAGTGAAAGGTAGTTTGTATGATGCATGTATACAAACAGCAATACAACATAGTAGTGAGACATGAATCCTGAATGCAGAGGACATGCAAAGGCTAGAGAGAAATGAAGCTATTATGCTCTGCTTGATGTGCAAAGTAAGTGTACATGTGCAACAGAGTGCTAGTGTATTGAGAGAAAAGATAAGTAGAAGAGGAATTAGATGCAGTATGCAAGAGAGAAGAGTGCACTGGTTTGATTGTGTGATGAGAATAGATGTAGATGGCTGAAAAAAGAAGTGCCAATTGCTTAAAGTAGATGGAACACATGGAAGAGGGAGACCCAGGAAGACATGGGACAAAGTACTGAAGGCTGATCTCTAGATGCTAAGCTTTATGGAGGAGATGACAAATGACCAAGATATCTGGTGTCTTGTCGAAAGCAAACCAAATCAGACTGGAACCTGATACAGCTCTGGTCAAACCATCCAACCCATGCCAACATGGAAAATGGACATTAAATGGGGATGATGATGATCATCAACATCATCACGTTTATCTTCTATGGATAATTATATTATATATTACATATATATATATATATATATATATATATATATATATATATATATATATATATATATATATATATATATATATATCGTTGTCGAATTTATTTTGTATTCAAGAAATTAATTTCTTCTTTGCCAAATGCTTCCTTTATGGTGATGCTGTTGGTGACTAAGTAGACCAATTCTTGCATGGAAGAGTCAATGACATTGACTGCATGGTAACATTGGTGGAAGATGAGGTTGATTTTGTTGAACTTCTCTCTCTTGTTTAATTTCTTCCTAGTCTTTTCTGGTGACTTCAAAATTTTTTAGTTCTGATGGTAATGGAATACTGCCAGTTGGTACAGACTCGTTAGGAATGGCATCAGGCTGTAGAAACCATGCCAAAGCAGATACTAAGTCCAGCATGGTCCTCTGGTTCGTCAGTTTCTGTTGAACCGTCCAACCCATGCAAGCATAGGATATGGGCGTTAAACAATGATGATGATGATGATGTGGTAATATCGTAGAATACATAGAATCGGGAACAGGGGGTGTGAGTGCAACTACTAAAATTTTGGGGTGGGAAGGGCAATGAAACGCTTTGAACATCCTAGGTTGGATCTATATTTGCTCACTCTAAGCAAATTTCGTTACCTAAGCAACGATCTCCAGTACAGAACAGAAGGGACTGCTCAGAAAACGGCATGCTACATTCATCCAATTTGCAAATAAATCATAATTTACATGAGTGACAATTAAGATTAATTAAACTGAGTTTATGGTATGTTTTATAGACATAAAACGGCATACGTTTGAATTTTTGGTTAAAATTAAGTTTAACACCCGGCCACCAAAACAAAAAAGTCTGATAGGGGTAAAAAAAAAAAATGTGGCTAATGTGTATTAAAGGAATATGAAAACCAAAATTGGCACCAACTAACTGATTGATTACTCGGCAGAGGAAAAGTCATCTTGGACTAGGATAAAGTGTTGCAGTCTCCAATAGAGATGCAGGCGAAGTTAATAGTTTTTGGGTACATATTTCCCTACAATATTCACACCACTGGGCGGCTGTGTCGCTGCTAATATTGTTAATGAACTTTGGTATTGGATAATTGTATTAATTCCATTGTGAAAAGCAAGAGTTTTTTTTTAAATTAAAAAACTGGAAAGTTTTGGAACAGGGGGAGGGAGGATATTTCTAAAAATCATTTTTTTTCTTTTTTTGGATAATCGTATCAATTCTATTATGCAGAAGACGGAATCGAAACACTTTTGTGAAAATTCGTAAAAATGAAAAAGTTATGAGCGGTTTTAGTACATGTTTCAATCAGAACTCAGTCGCATTTGTATTGGAAGCTGTGACACTTTATCCGGGTTCACGATGATTTTTCCTATGCCGAGTAATCAGTTAGTTGGTACAAATTTTGGTTTTCATATTCCTTTGATACACATTTTTTTGGGGTAATATTTCAGATTAACACCCGCACAATTTTCACTAGGGTGTTAGGGTTTTAGGGTTGGGGTTAGGGTTAGTGTTAGGGTTATGGTTTTAGGGTCAGGGTTAGGGTTTTAGGGTTAGGTTAGGGTTAGGTAATCGTGCGGGTGTTAATCTGAAAAATTACGGATCTTTCTGATTTGGCAGACACCATTTGTTTTCTAACGAAACACTTTCAAACTTGGGACACTGGTAGAATGTGTCATATAAAACATCTTTTACTCTTAGTGTTGTTGAGAAAAGTTTATATTTTTAAAGTTATTTCATGTTAAAATTGTCGTATTTCGGTGAAAACAATTACTGCTGTGGATTGTCAACAACACGTTGTGGTGGCGTAATGGGATTTTTTCCCTTGAATAAAATTAGTGCCGTTGTTTGTCAACAACAACTATCGGCGGTACTGTTATTTATGAGATCGTTCGTGCATTTGTACTGGTTTTAGCTTTAGGGTTAGGGTTCGGGTTTTAGAGTTAGGGTTAGAGTTATGAGAATTTTTGCCAAATTTGGTGAAAGTCTGTTCAATACACCGCCACAAATTTTTCCAAAAATTTGGCCCGAGCGTGATCGTTGCCAGAGCAGCTGTCTGGCTTCCGTGCAGGTGGCACGTAAATAGCACCAGCGTGATCGTTACCAACGTCGCTTTCCTGGCTCTTGCGCCAGTGGCACATGAAAAGACATTCGAATGAGATCGTTGCCAGTGCCGATGGACTGGCTCCTGTGCAGGTGACACGTAAAATACACCATTTCGAGCATGGCCGTTGCCAGTAAGACATTCGAGCGAGATCGTTGCCAGTGCCGATGGACTGGCTCCTGTGCAGGTGGCACGTAAAACATACCATTTCGAGCGTGGCCGTTGCCAGTACCATCTGACTGGCCTTCGTGCCGGTGGCACGTAAAAGCTCCCACTACACTCTCGGAGTGGTTGGTGTTAGGAAGGGCATCCAGCTGTAGAAACTCTGCCAAATCAGATTGGAGCCTGGTGTAGCCACCTGGTCCACCAGTCCTCAGTCAAATCGTCCAACCCATGCTAGCATGGAAAGCGGACGTTAAACGACGATGATGATGACTCATAACCCTAAAGCTAAAACCAGTACAAACGCACGAACGATGTCATAAATAACAGTACCGCCGATAGTTGTTGTTGACAAACAACGGCACTAATTTTATTCAAGGGAAAAGATCCCATTACACCGTCACAACGTGTTGTTGACAATCCACAGCAGTAATTGTTTTCACATCAATAAACGTCAGTGATTGGTTGAAATTACCGAAATACGACAACTTTTAACATGAAATAATTTCGAATATAAAATTTTTTCTCTGTTCTATAAGACAAAATATACAAGTATACGAAGTTTTAAAGTGTTTCGGTAGAAAACACACTAAATAAAAAATGGTGTCCGCCTAATCAGAAAGATCCAAAATTACCTTTTTTTTTTACCCCTAATAGACATTGTGTTTTGTTTTGGTGGCCGGGTGTAAAACTTAATATTAACCGAATTTTTGTATACATTCGAGGACTACATGTGTGGTAGCAATAATTTCATAAGCTGTGTTTACGAAGACTAATTAAATTGACTTATACCGTTTTATAATATATCTTGTAAACAATGAAACACTATACCTTAAAATTTTAGTAGATATTCAGGGATTCCAGCATGTTGCTTCATTGTAGTCCCTTCTGTTTTGTAGCGGAGGTCGTCGTTCACGTAACAAATTCGACAACTTTACCATATATATATATATATCTAATTATACGACGATCAGACTAGGGATCTGCACAGTCTTCAATGCTTTAGTCGATCATATCGATCCTCCAGGACTTATTCCATTCAGCCTGGTACTTATTTTATCGATTTTTAGTTATTGTTGATGTGCTAGGTTACAGGACACAACATAAGCAACACACGAGTTATTACACATACACACTATTAATCTAATTGAAAATGTACAACAATCGACTGATAACCAATAATAAATTTCGCTATTTAACACTCTGATCGTGTCAATATCTATTGTTTTGGAAACGCATTTATGCAATTATTTTTCTGTTTTGATGTAACGTAACTTATATACACATTCCTAAAATAGTCACAATACAAAGCTCAGCTACAACTGACCTGTCCATCCAACACCCATTTTTTCTGCGATCTCGCGTAGAGCCATAGCTCGGGCGGGTCTGTAAGTGTAGTTTTCGTGGTCAGGGTTCCAAAGCAGTTCCCGTTCTCTGTACAACTCAATTAAAAATTCAATTTGACTCGATGTCATAGTCAAGTCCACCCTTTCCATCGACGCCATTTTTCTGTTGTCGAGACAATTTGCAATAAATGATCGAACGAATTACATTCGGTTGCAGTTTAAATTAATACACACAACGTCATTTGGAAACCGGTTCTCACATTTTTTGAGATTGATTTTTGTATACATATAAAAAAGGTAAGCCTCCGTTGTACATGAGTGTGACTTACTAGGTTACTGTGCGTCGAGTGCTGACGCAGGAAATGTTTACCAACTATAGCTTAATAATACATATATAAATTAGAATAACCAATAAGGGAACGTCTTACATCGCTTTGAAAGCTTGTTGCTAATTTATTAGCCAATCAAAACAGATCTTATTGAAGACATATATGTGTCCGACATGGTAAACAACAAAAACACATGGTCTCTCGTCTCAGGTACGGTTTTTGTGGTTAAATAAAATAATGTTTTATGGTCTATTTAATTTTAAATAGTTGGTTTGAAAGTCGTTACTAGTTTTCTTCAACTTGAAATAAAATAAATAAAGATTCGCGTTTATATAAACAAATACAGTTGTGACAGATAATCTCTTCTACTCTTTGCATTTGGCATAAACATTAACCAGCTGGCGATTTACTTCAATTTGACGGTAACGTTCACCACTGTCAGTAATGTCTACCCATAGAGATGTGTGTAATCTCGTTCCGACTCTCGCTTATTGTATCAGTTGTAAGTAGAAGAGGAAAATATTTGATGTTTTACTAATTCCTTCTGTGGCGGTGAACATCGTAGATGTACCGAGTCAACAAAATGCCAGCATACAGTGTTGATCCACGACAACTGTTTTAAAATCTCAATGGGGATGCCACATGTTATATCTTTTCCAGCGGCAACTTGGTGTTGTCAGCTACCAGTCCAGGCTCCGCTGCTCGTCTGGCTAAGAAAAACAATCTGTCATGGTATCGGTCGCTCTCTGACAGGTTCATGATCAAGCCTATGGCAGTTGAGACCTCCGGTGTTCTTGGTCCCCGGAACATATCCCTATTCATCGCTATCGGGGTGGAGATTACTGTCCGCAAGTGTGAGCCCCGTGAGTCAGAGTGACTGTTCCAGCGCATCTCTCTCGCTATCCTTCGGGGCAACACCTTTTCCATTTTGTCTGCTGGTGCCATGAGAAATGTTTTTCTGTTGTGAGAGACAAGAATCTCCATTGCTTTAATCACTGCTTTTATAAACTGGAGAAGGGCAGACAAGCATATTTATACATGATCGGAGAGAAGAACGTAAATAGCGCTTTTAAAAAGATCGCCGAAACTATCAGTTTTCTTTCTTTCTCTTTATATTTATTAGTATTCATTCTAGAATGGGAGACCCATTTTCTGACAACGAAACAAAAGCTCCATCAGTGGAGTTTGGATGATAACACCAATAGTTGCTTACATGTCGAACTTTAGGAAAGTTTTGTACACTTTTCTATTCCACCAACGGATTGTATCTGTAAAGTTCGTGTTAGCTGGTTATCTTTCTTTGCTTGAAAATCCTAGCTTCTCCAGATTATGGCTGAGGCATTTACTAACGTAACTACAAGCGCAGGCGTGGCTGTGTGGTAAGAAGCTTGCATCCCAATCACATAGATCTGAGTTCAGTCCCACTGCGTGGCACTTTGGGCAAGTGTAAAAACTAAATCCGTCTTTTCTACTATAGCCTCGGGCTGATCAAAGCCTTGTGAGTAGATTTGGTAGACGGAAACTGAGAGAAGCCTGTCGTATACATATATATATATATATATATATATATATATATATATATATATATATATATATGTGCATGTCTTTATGTCCGCTTGACAACCAGTGTTGGTGTGTTTACGTCTCCGTAACGTAGCGGTTCGACGAAAAGAGTCCGATAAAATAAATATCTGGCTTTTAAAAAAGTCCTGGGGTCGATTTGACTTCAAGGCGGTGCCCCAGCACGGCCGCAGTGAAATGACTGAAACAGTTAAAAGATAATAGATAATCGGTGCACCAACGATTATTGGTATGAATGTAAAGGGATGCAGAGGGTTCGTAGGCCAGTAATGCTACATGCTAAACATCGTAGGAATGGGCTGATGGTGGTGGACGAAAGGACATCAAGTTAGCTACAGAAGCAGCTTCGAGAGGGATCTGGATCAGAATACGCCGAGTCATTGGACAGGGGCAGAAGCTGAGGCTTATCAACCCTGGTTGAATCGCTTGAGAAAGGGTTTCTGACTGAAGTCCTGAAGCACAATTACCCCAGGCAACATTGCTGGTGTGTCCAGGTGCATTACAAGATAATATATATATAAACAACACACACACACATTATATGTGTGTGTGTTTCAGTTTTCGTCTACCAAATCCACTCACAAGGCATCTTTAGTTGGCCAGGAGCTATAGTAGAAGACTGCATGGTGGAACTGAACCCATGCCTGAGAAGAAAGTTTCTTTATCAAACAGCCACCCTATCAATGTTGTTGCTGTTGTTTTAACACCCATTTCTCCATGTCTGCATGAGTCAGATGGAATTCGTTGAGAGGCAGTTTTCTAACGTAGGATGCTGTTCCTGTCAGCAACCCTCGCCTGCTTCTAAGCTGATATTTTCTCATGACTGGAAATGTTTTTTCAGAAGTCTGAAAAAGAAATGACATCACTGAAATTCGTTGACAACACATCTGATGCCACCCCACTCCATGTTTTTAACGACTCATTCACTGTTCCCTTTCTGTGCATTATTCTATTTACTGTTCATGCATTTTTAGCTACTTTTTCTGATGAACTGTAGTGCACTTGAGCACTGTATACAATAATTTCATTATTATAAAATAAGTACCAGTTAAGTACTGAGGTTGCTGTAATTAACTTACCCCCTTCCTTATTATAATAATAAGACGTCAGCGTTTTGATGGAAAAAAATACATTGTTAAAGCTCTAGTAATCTAACCTGAACAAGGTTCTCGGAGAGTTTTCTCCCCTATACTGGTTTTTTCACCCTGTACACATTAACAGTTGGTGTCATTAAGGAGCCTTAACTTCATATATGCAATTATATATTAATATCAGATGAATGATATATATATATATATATATAAATGTATGTGTATTTTTTCAATGTGTACAAATAACACGGAAAAAATAAATAGTTACCAGGGTAGCAAAAATTCACGTAAGTGCCAAGGATGTTACAGCCTACTTATAAAGGTAGAAGTTCCAAGGTTTATTGGAATGTTTTTGTATTACATAGATAGATTAAGAAATATGTTTATGTGTGTGTATATATTTACACACGCGGTGTAGCCATCTGGTTTCACCAGTCCTCAGTCAAATCGTCCAACCCATGCTAGCATGGAAAGCGGATGTTAAACGACGACGACGACACACACACACATATGAGGATGATTATTCCATTTTCACAGGTGGTTACAGTCATTCTGCTTTCTTGTCGATGACCCCTCAGATGGCCATTTAGTCCTACACATCTACATAATTTGAAGCATAGGAGACAGACGAAAGTTATAACTGGATTGGTCAGCCACTTATTGGGATATGATTTTTGTGTACTGTGAGATGTCTTAGAAATTCTTAGTAGCATTTCATCCATCTTTATATTCTGAGTTTAACTTTGCCTTTCATCCTTTCAGGGTCAATAAAATAAACAGCTGCTGAATACCAGGGTTGATGTAATCGACTCACCCCTCCGCCAATCTGGCTGGTCTTGTACCAAAATTTCAAACCTTATGAGGTGGTGAGCTGGCAGAATCGGTGGCACACCAGGCAAACTGCTTAGCAGCATATCATTAATCTTTACATTCTGAGTTCAAATTCTGCTGAGGTTGACTTTACCTTTCATCCTTTCAGGGTTGGTAAAATAAACACCAGTTGAGTACTGGGATTGATATAACTGACTAGCTCCTTCCCTAAAATCTTTCAGTCTTTGTGCCTATAATAGAAAAGATTACTATTATTATCATTATTAAGGCCATGAACTGGTAGAATCATTAGCATGCTGGGTAAATTGCTTAGCAGCGTTTTGTGCGTCTTTACATTCTGAGTTCAAATTCCACCGAGGTTGATTTTGCCTTTCATCCAGTACCAGTCGAGCACAGGTCAATGTAATCAACTGGCCCCTCCCATGAAATTGGTGGCCTTGTTCCAAAATTTGAAACCATTATTAAAGTCTGTGAGCTGGACAAAATTCTCCTAAGTGTTTTGTCTGTCTTTGCATTCCAAGTTGAAATTCTGCTGAGGTCAACTTTGCCTTTCATCCTTTTGGAATTGATAACATATATACCAGTCAAGTACTGGGGTCAATGACTAACTGTCTCCCACCGAATTTCAGGCATTGTGCCTATAGTAGAGAGGATTTTTATTATTATTGATATTATTACTAAGGTGACAAACTGATAGAATTGTTAGCCAGTTGAACAAAATGCTTAATGGCATTTCCTCTGGTTCAGTTCAAATTCTGTTGAAGTCAACTTTGCCTTTCATCCTTTAGGAGTCAATAATCAAGGACTAACTCCCTCCCACCAAATTTCAGGCCTTGTGCCTTTTGTAGAAAGAATTATTATTACTGCACACTTGGCAAAAAGCTTAGTGGTATTTCACCCATCTTCACATTCTGAGTTCTAATTCTTTAGTAGAAAGGATTATTATTATTATTATTATTATTATTATTATTATTATTATTATTAAGGTGACAAGCTGGCAGAATTGTTAGCACACCAGGCAAAATGCTTTGTAGCATTTCATCTGTCTCTACATTCTGAGTTTAAATTCCACTGAGGTTGACTTTACCTTTCAGGGTTGATAAATTAAGTACCAGTGAAACACTGGAGTTGATATAATCGACTAGTCCCCTCTCCCAAAATTTCAGGCCTTGTGCTTTTAGTAGAAACGGTTATTATTATTATCATTATTATTACTACTACTACTACGTATGTGTCGAGAGATATGGCCAAATATTTAAGTTCATTTCATAATTATGGGCTTCTGGATTAAAATTCCACTATCCTGCATCTTTTCCAACTTCCTTAATAGTCATATATCACAGTATCTTGGTATCAATCATATTATCTGGTGTTGTTATACACTGCTAGTCACAATGTACTTCCTCACATTGTTGTAGCTTTTGAATGAGGACACCCCACTGGCTAAGTGGGCAGGCCAACATTTCCCCCTGAATGAACCCCCAATATGTTGCAGAGATACCCATTTACATCTAAGTGAACTGGAGCTATGTGTAATGAAGTGTTTTGCTCAAGAACCCAACACATCACCAGCCTAGGAGTTGAAACTGTAATTTCAATGTTTGAGCGTCATCATCACCATTGTTTCAAGTTTGTTTTCGCTGTTAGCATGGGTTGAATAGTCCTTATGGAATGACACAGCAACCTGAGACAAGCAGTGGGAAGAAAGCTTCTTACCACACAGCCACGCCTGCATATATATATATGTGCATAGATATAAAGACAACAAAAGGAAAGTATGACATACCTGTATACATACGGGTTGGACAAAACAATGGAAACACCAAGCATCATAGCATCGTAATTTTGAAATATCTATAAAACCGTCAAAAGCTTGTTTCTTTTTATGTCTTTTGATTTATTATTAGTGTTGCTTAATATAGAAATACTAATATTTCTAAGTCTCTCTAAAGGAGACTACGGCAGTGGTACTGGATATTAATAGTTATCGCCAAGCCAACATGGCAGTCCAAGAAATAGGACGAATGCTGCCGTTGAGTAGCTCCAAGAGGCCATCGCTTCTAGCTAGCTATGTGACACACGAACCTGTGTCCATTATAACCTTCGAACAGGGGAGGTCAGCCGCATCCCCTTGCTGGTCTGGCATCTACAGATTAGTTTCAGGGTGTTGCCCCTTTGCTTAATATGTTTTGCTAAAATTGTTGTTTCTTTTCAGATATCATCAGAAAAAGGTAATTAAAATTCATTAAAATGACAGATCTATCAGACTTTCAAAGAGGTCAAATTGTTGGTACTTGTATGACAGCCGCTAGTATAACGAAACAGCCAAAATGTTTGATGTGTCAAGAAGTACTATCTCAAAAGTAATGACAGCCTTTTAGAAAGAGGGTAAAACCTCCTCGTCGAAACAAAACTCTGGAAGAAAACCAAAACTTTCAGATAGGGACCATCAGACTCTTGCATGAATTGTTAGAAAGAATCACACAAGTACAGCTCCCAAAATTATTGCAGAGCTTAATGACCACCTTGAGAACCTAGTTTCCTTTGAGCTGCACAAAGCCACATTTCATGGGAGGGCTGCAATCAGAAAACTACTACTTTCAAACATAAACATTGCAAAGCATTTAGAGTGGAGTAAAAACCTACAGAATTGGTCCCTAGAACAGTGGAAGAATGTTATTTTCTCGGACAAGTCATCTTTTATCTTATTTCCGACCACCAGCCAAGTATACGTGTGGAGACAGCCAAAAGAAGCATTTGACCCAGACTACCTTCTTCTAACCGTTATACATGGGGGAGGTTCTGTGATGATCGGGGGGGGGGGTCTATATCTTGGAAATCCACCGGCCCAATGGTTTCCCTTCATGGCAGAATTAATAGTCAAGACTATTTAAACATTTTATCTGATCAAATTCATTCTATGGTTGCGGAACTGTTTCCGGAGGGAAACGCAATCTTTCAGGATGATAATGCACCAATTCACACAGCTAAAGTTGTTACTGAATGGCACGAGGAACATTCTAGTGAAGTTGAACATCTTATCTGGCCACCACAGTCCCCAGATCTCAATATTATTGAACATTTATGGTGAATTTTAGAAAAACAAGAACTGGAGACTGTTTTAGCTGAAGAATGGACAAAAATTCCTTTGGAAACAATTCAAACTTTGTGCAAGTCCATACCTCGTAGAATTCAAGCTGTAATCACTGCCAAAGACGATCCTATCCCATATTAAGATAAATTTGTTTGAAATTTTAAGGTGTTTCCATTATTTTGTCCAACCCATGTACATATATATATATATATATATAATTAAAAAAACATGTAGTAAACAAACATATACCAAATACACAGATGAACGAGAAACACAGGTCACGAACTCCTCTTCAGTTATTGGCCAGAGGGTGGAGCGCAATTTCAGCCATTATCGATAATATTGCTTCCACTCTGGAGGCACCAACAAAAAACTTGCCGGGAATGGGACCTAAACATAACAAAACAAGATGAGACCATTGGTGGACGGACGAGGGACAAAACAAACAGAATAAAGGCTTAGGGCCACATAAAGACAACAATTAAAATGATAATAATACATATACAACAAAAAAGCCTTAGGGCTGCAAGACAAAAATGGGTAATGCAAAGGAGAAATGAAAATTTGTCCTAAAGGACTATATGGACCCCAGTTGAGAACCACTAGTTTAAACCTTTAGCATTTAAACCAGCCATATCCAGGCAAAGTATTCTACCTGTTTTATGTTCAAACCAACCAGATTTGGCCTATCACACTTACCATGCAATGTCATTCTCAAAATAAACATTCACATCATTGAAATCTTTAAGTTATGAGGTAATGCATGATTAATTCAAAACAATGAATAAATAAGTATTTCATTCTGAATGCTAAAAGGTTAAATCTTGTAATTAACAGAAATTATCAGTTATATTTAGTGAATAATCACAGCACTTCATTGGCATCAATTCATAGTAACCATAATTCTATCTGGTACATCTATCACAATGGTTCCCAAACTATTTTGGGTTGCCGCCCCCTTAACACCCAGGCTACCCCCACTCACCATCACAAACATAGACCACTTTCTGCAGCAAATTCAAAACAACTGTATTTCAGAAATAAAACTTAACCTAATTAACCCATTATTTCGTTGTTTTTACATCCATTGCCCATTTTTGGCCACCACATTATCACCCTCACCAAGAGGGAGGTACCACTCACTTTGGGAAGCACTCAATTTTATCAACCTTACAGTGATCTCATAGTACTTTTGTGCACTTATTGCTTTCAGAGAATACACAGTATTCAGTTTCTACTTACATATCAGGTGAAGCTACTTTTCAGAAAGTACTGAGATTTTGTAAAAGTAACACTTTGAGATTTGTCATGTTAATCTTTAAACCTTGGAATTCTGTACTATTTTTTCAGGTTTTGAACTTCTGCAACTCTAATATAGTCTCTCTAAGACTCAGACCAATGACTTGTAAGAGAATTTGGTAAATAGAATCCAAAATATGCTTGTCATATGATTGTATATCATCATTGTTTAATGTCTGCCTTCCATGCTGGCATGGGTTGGATGGTTTGACAGGAGCTGGCAAAGCAGAAGACTACACCAGGTTTCTGTTTTGGCATGGTTTTTATGGCTGGATGCCCTTCCTAATATATATGATCTACATACATGGATCTGTTTATATCCATCTGAATGTGTACATGAGTATGATTTTGTATATATACTAGCAGTATAACCCGACCTTGTCCGGGTGTGACTTATTATGCCATCTACGATAAGTCTTGCTAGCTGAAAATCAACTAAAAAAGAAAGCCTTACAACGAAAAAACCCTTATGATGTAAATATGTTCATAATTCAAAAGACAATGAAATTAATAGGGAAAGTCTGAAGGCTGTTTTGTGTAAAATTATTAAGCATACGTAAATTTCATCCGTGTAATTGGCTATAGAAATGCTTGTGCAAAACAACTTTTTGCGCTGCCCTGATTATACATAGCAGGGTAATCCCTTTTAGCAGGAGCTAGGACGACAATTTCTGATGAAGCAATTGCTGGCGATCTGTTGCTACACAGTTTTGCCAGAATTCTATCAGATTGGGCAGAAGGTGTTGATGCACCATTTTCCATTATGTTCAAAATAGCTTCTGGAATGTGGTGCATTACTGCAGTCTGTTGCTGTCATTTTAAACCGGTTGCTGTCTTTCCCCAGCAAACTCTCTTCTTTGGAGGCATAATCTATGTATATATGAAACAGAACAACAAAAGTTATAATAGATGGCAGTGTCGGTACTTTTCACATATCTGTAATTTTTCAGATTAACACCCGCACAATTACCCAACCCTAATCCTAACACTAACCCTAACCCTGACCCTAAAAACCGTAACCGTAACATTAATCCTAAACCCTAACCCTGACCCTAAAACCCTAACCCTAACACCCTAGTGAAAATCTTGGTAAATTTACAAAACATTGACGAACATGAGTTATATTTTACTGAATGATTGTGTACTTGCACGTGTATGCTTTTGAGAGAGCGAGAGAGGAAGAGGTAGAGAGGGGGAGAGAAAGGAATAGGGGTAGTTAAAAGTTTTCTTATGACTGCTTCTCTTCACTGCCTATTACTTCATTAGAAATCTAAGGATGCACATAAGCACATAATAGAGAAAAATGAAACAAATATGGACGACTTGCTCCGAAACACCACCAAGTGGGGAACACTTCTCAAAAATAACCTGCAGTTGTTTCCTTCAAAATTCCTACATGCTTGAAATGTACATACATCAAGGTACATTTGTACAAAATTTCATGAAAAAATATTCATTTTCCTAGAAGTTAAGAGGAATTTAAGTGGAATTTCCGAATATTGTACCCCACCCCCTTCCAAAACACTTTCACCGAAAATTTTTGTATATTTGGAATCTACATAATAAATAATATATGCATAGAAAATTTCATTACAAAATATTCATTTTTATGAAAGTTATGACCTTCCAAAGTTGGGGGATACAACTCTGTAGTTATGCCATCAATGTTTTGTAAATATACCACGATGTGAATGATTGTTTACTTGCACGTGTATACGTTTGAGAGAGCGAGAGAGGAAGAGGGGGGAAAATGAATAGAGATTGAGAGCAATGTGTATGTTGTTGTCACAGGTCGTGTATGTGTGGTTGTGTGTGTTTTTACGTATCTATGTTATGAAAAATAGGTAAAGAATACTGAGATGAAAATTTAATCTATGACGTTGTATGTATCACTTTCTCTCTCTCTCCCTCTCCCTCTTTTACTTTTACTCTCTATATTTTTATGTTGAGCGCGTGTGTAAGAATGGCGTTCCAGGTAGCAGGGATGAAATATAAAAGTTGTTAGAAACAACAGCCAAATCTCCCTTAAATCACACAAAGTAAACGGAATTTAAAAAATCTAATTACTGCACTGGAAAGTTCAGATCGAGAAAATTCCATTGATGTAAAAAATTTTACGAAAAAGTGGAAAATGTGGATGTCTATAAACATTCAAAAAGGCTTCACACAAACACACAATTTCAGATTTATATATTAAGATAGCCATTATATGTATAGTTATGTGAGTGTATATGCGTCTAATTCTCTTTTCTTCTGTAATGTACAACTTGCTCTTCCTTCCTTCACTCCAGCTATCCATACTGCTCTTGATTGTAGATTTTTAAAAAATAATCCATAATATGGATGAAGACAACAACTACCAAATAGTGTCAAGATTGATAGACACAAATATATACACACAATGTGTGGAAATTCACTACTGGGTAAGCAGACAGTGGGAGAAATCTTCAGAGGAAGAACTCCTGTCAAATGCTTCAGCCATTTAGTTTCTAACATTCTAAGGAAGCCAGGACCACCTATGTAGTCACTTCTAGATATTCTCCTGCTGTTATTTAAATGCCAACTTTAGTGGGGATTGAACTTGGAACTCTCTGAAACTGGGTTTTCCTTCCTCTTATGTTTAGTTGGTTTGTTGCTTCAGTTTCATTTATCATTCTTTTTCGCCCATAACCACATTGAACCCTTCTCAGCTATATACATATATACACACATGATGGGCTTCTTTCAGTTTCCATCTACCAAATTCATTCACAGGTTAGCACCACCTGAGTATTAAATTTTCTGCTGAACTCACTACTTCCATACATTATCCTTATACACGACTTACCAAAGCCTATTATCTAAACATAATTTCCTCAGCCCATCAGGCTATAAACTATAGAAGCTGTTGGAGGTCTTATTTCAGACTGACAAATGCAAAGTAGAATTATTGATTCTTAGCTGAGAAAATCTTTTGCAGCTGTCTTACTAGAACTATAGTCTCCATAGTTACAGGTTTTGGTTACCAATATCAAAGATTGAATCTTATCAAAAGTAATCCTATTCTTTACTATTTTATTTTTAAAGTCTCTGAGTGACCTTCAAAACTTGGGCCATTAGTTAAATGATTGTCTAATTCATCTGAAGCCCAGAACGAGGGTGAAGTGATACTATCCACGACTACCAGAAAATTTAATAAAAGAATTATATAGAAATAATGTATGCTCTCTTTTCAGTCTTTGATAATGATTTCTCAGCATGAGGGGGAAAAAAAAAAAACACTTCGAAGCGATTATCTCCCCTTAAGTAGCGCGTCCGCCCGCTCGCCCGCACACACACACACACACACTCTTTCTCTCTCGCCAAGTGAACCAACCACGAGTACATCTTTTCTCTTATAACAACAATGATATGGCTACACTGTTGAATGGTAATAACCCTGCCCTACACTACTTAATTTTAAATTCATAAAACACTTTTTTTTTTTAGAAAGTTACAAAATGTTTTCTAAGGTTATAAAAAAGAATCTAACTGTAAAAAAACAAAATTGAAATAAAATTTAAAATCAACATGAAAAAAAATTTAAAAATCAGCCTTAAAAAAAACCCTTTACTGAATTTTGGATAAGTAAGGTTCATATTGATTTGCCTTTTTCCATATGATTTTAATTTTTGTGATGAAAATACTTTGTCAATGCCAAATTTCAGCATAAAAAATAAAAATAAAACAAAAATAAAATTGACATATTTCTTTCACTGAAATTGAATATCAACAAATAACAGCAGTGGAATGTTAACAGTAAATAACAACCCCCTGCTTGTCTGTTCAGTGGGCAGCTTCAGTGAGCAGCTTCCTCTCTTTGTTTTATATGAAATTTATGACATATACTCATAATTTCCAGTTTAAGTTCAGACTTCAGAATATCACTTCTGATTTTTTTAAGCTCAAAGCCTATTAGCTTTGCAAAGATATCATCAGGGTCCTCTTCAATAGCTGGTGTGAGTGATCCTTGCAATTCTTGAAGCAATCTGTTGTTGTTTGTAATTGTCTCTAAGCTGTTGTGTTCCATACGATGGAGGTTTTTTAACTTGTTACGCCGGATGGGCAATGATGACTTGTGACTAGTTGTTGCAGCTGTTTGAGCATTCTGCTCTACTGTAAACATGGTGTGAGTGTCTTGTGCAAGGCAATCGGCGTTGCCAGTGTTGTAGGAAAGTTTGTCAGCATTTAGATTTATTATGAAGTTTTTTGTGTCTTCTTCTTGAGACCAGTTGTATTCATTTTCCTCCATGATATTTTGGTTTGATACTTGTTGGATGGTATTCTAGGAGGAGAGAGAACAAAGTGTTAACAACTTGATGATCTAAATACATTACAAAGGCTTTTATTAATATTTCATTACAGTTAAGTGAATGTCACAAATACAGCTGTGTCACTAACTACAAATTCTTCTTTTTATCTTCTCAAGTCATACTGACTCACAAGGGCTGGTTTCTTGGTTTCCATGGCATATAAGTTCCCCACCTGGACAGGACAGTGGTCCATCGCAGAATTACTCATTTTTGCTAGCTGAGCAACAACAAATGAAGTGTTTTGCTCAAGAACACAATGCGTCACCCAGTCTAGGAATTGAAACCACAATTTTATGATCAAGAGTCCAACACCCAAATCACTAAGCCATGTGCCTCCACTAACTACAACTATGGGTCATGAACCTGAACTAATGAGAGTCTCTTTGTGCTTACTCAATCTGTGAAAAACAGCAAATCTCCCTCTAATTACTTCCTATCATTTTCATCATCAACAATCACAACATTCACAGCTGCTTTCCATGCTGGTATGGACTGGACAGATCAACATGGTCCAGATCAGTTCTTGTTTGAATTACTGCAGACCTAGAAGGATCAAGGGATCGCATGAAAGCTATCTTGGAGCTACAACACCAATCATCAAGTTTTAGAAGATCCATAAAGCTTGTGTACATTAATCAAATTTTCAGAGACAAATGCACTGGTGTAGATTTCCTGGCCTATTCTCCAGGTCCATAGCAGCATGTTAACTCAGCTCTGTAAGCTAAAAAAACTAATCCTTAATTATAGTGATTTGCTTCTTAAAGTGATCAAGTGAACTTATCCTATAAAGCCCATTTACAATTTAAGTGTCTTAGCTATGGATATTGTGTTGAACTTGTGATTAGATATAGATTATTAACCCTGATAGTCCAGCAGCAGCTGTCTATTAGACATTGTTGTTTTGGCTATTTTAACCTTCGCCTCCAAACTGGGATGCAGACAGTCAACAATAAGTGCATATAAGCAATAACTGCCATATTCTGACTGAGTCCATCTTGCACATTTCCATAGTTACCACTACCAGAATCTACAAATGTACAGAGCCAATGAAGGAATATAGTCTGCTCAACCTGTTTACATAGCAACAAAAAAATCTCCCTCAAATAGCACCTGGTCATCTTAAATAAGAAGAGGGTACAGTGCATCTATCATATCTGAAGTCTTGATTCAGTCAATCTTCCTGAGATTCCACCACACCATTTGTGCATCACTGAATATGCAGAATTGAGTTCCTGCCTCCACACTGAATAAGACCATTTCTTAGATGGCTCTGCTATAAAATAGAACTCTCTTCTTTGACATGTTGACATTTTATTCTTTGTTCTATGTTAATGTAGTCCTACAGATCCTTAATAACACAAGATAAACAAGGCTGGTTTCAGTTTCCAAGTAAGGTAATGTTCCCCCCATGATCAGAAGATTGGAAATTAAGGACTCTACAACTATCACACAATGTCAAAGCAAGGAGACAGTAACACATACACACATGCAAATACAGACATATACACAAGAGGGTACTGAAAATTTCTTGGTTTTAAGGGAATCACAAAAGGCCATGTTGGAGGCCCAAACTTTCGAGTTGTTTTACAGGGCCTAGAAAAACTGAATGATTACTGCAATAAGTGTGTGAATCTGAGAGGGGGAATATGTTGAATAAAATCATAACTAACTGATCCTCCTGCATTTTCTTTTACCCAAAGCCAGGAACGTTTCAGCACACTCTCGTGTGTGTATGTGTGTGCGTGCATGTATCCACACATACATGATAGTCTTCTTTTAGTTTCCATTTATCAAATCCACTCACAAAGCATTAGTCAGTCTGGAGCTATAGTAGAGGACACTTGCCCCTGGTGCCACGCAGTGGAACTGAACCAAAAACTATGTGGTTGGGAAGCAGCCTTCTTACCACAAAGCCATGCCTGCACCGCTATACTTAAATACCCAGTTTATCAGCACAAGTCTTCATTCAGGTAACATACTCACAACACTCAGAATGGAAGAAATTTAGGTCTAACTTACATTGTTAATCATACTGTTCCTCTTTTCCTCATAGATAGGGCCCAGAAAGCTATCCATAAGACCAAACAACCACCAACTGGGAGTAAACTTTTCACTAGTTTCACTGCGGATGCTCTCTCTGCTTTTCCTTTTCTCTCTCATATAGTTTGATTTTAAATCGTGCCATTTCATCTTTACAAGCTGGGCTAAAAACAACATTGTGAGGGACAAAAGAAAATTGGAAATTAAATAATTTCATAAGATATTCTGAATTAAATACTTAATTATACATTGTTAATTCTTGAGTCTCATGCAGTCAGCTCGACCTAACATAAGTTTTCTTTTTTTTTTTAGTTCCAGGTCAACTGTAGTTGAAAAGAACCATGACCAAATGTATTCCAACTATAACCACCGTTTTTAAGTGTTTGGAGGACTTTGTTATACAATCTGTCCATACATGCCTCTCCAAGACAAAAGGGTGTGGTTTGAGGGAGATTTGGCTGGTATTTCTAGCAGGCTGAGTAACCACAAAGAAGCAGGAGGAAGGACCTTTTTAATGTATTTAAAATTTAGAAAGGGTATTAAAAAGATCCTTTTCTTCTTGTTCGTTGTGGTCAGCGAACCTGGTAGAAATAGCAGCCAAATCTCCCTCAAACCATACCTTTTTGTGTTGGAGAGGCATGTAAATACCATTTCTAAATTTCAAACTCATAAGAACCTGTGACAGTTTATCTGTGCTGAGAAAAAAACAACTAAAATCTTTAGTTTTACTAATTCAAAGCTATCAATGAACATCAATAGCATCATCATCAATATTTTACATCCACTTTCCATGTTGTCATGGGTTGGATGAGTTACCAGGTTCCAAATCACTTCCTATTTTAAGTTACTGCCTTGCTGGCATACTCAGGGGCCAGGTCTCACCCATGCATTTTATTTTGGTAAGGTTTCTATGGCTGAATACCCTTCCTTTGACCACCTACTTTACAGATTGTACTTGGTGTATTTTATTGTGGCACAAGCACTAAAGAGGTTATCATGTCCTTACCATGACTAAAAATGAAGTTGAGTTCCTTAGTGGTTAGGGTATCCAGCTTATGACCGTAAGGTTGTGAGTGATTCCTGGCAGCGTATTAGGTTCTTGAGCAAGACATTTCATTTCAGATTGCTCCAGTGCACTCAGTTGGCAAAAATGAGTTGTACCTGTAATTCAAAGGGCCAGCCTTGTCACACTCTGTGTCATGCTGAATCTCCCTGAGAACTACATTAAGGGTACACATGTCTGTGAAGTGCTTAGCCACTTACCCTACATTGTCTTGGCTTATTTGCCACCCACTTTACAAAGTGTACTGGGTACACTCTATCAAGGCATCAACACTAAAGAAGTTACCTTGTACCCCACAATACATAAGGACTAAAAACTATGGACTGAAAGCTTAAATGCATCATCGTCATTAACATTTAGCATCTGTTATCCATAGGTTAGACGAGGGGTTCTCAACCATTTTTTATCTATGGACCCCCTTAATTACTATTTTATTCTGGTGGACCTCCATAGCCATTCAATGTTTAAAAACTATCAGTAAGTATATGGTGCTATATCAGTAAGTATATTATAGCTATCTCTTACAAAAGAAAGTAACAACAAAATAAAAAGGGCCAAAAGGGGTGCATACTGTATGTATAACTATTGAATTTAATTGAGGAGAGGGACACTGAGTAATTTTTTTTTTTTACAAATCTTCACTACCCTAGAAAAATTATATCAGCTAAACAAATGACCTTCTCTAAATGCATTAAAAACACTATAACATATTCAGAACACTATTTCAGAAAATTATCTCCATTCTCTTTAAGCATAAAAACGACAAATTTAGCTGGGGCAAAATGAGTAAGACAAAATAAGGTGAATTTGCCTCTTCAATTCTCAAGAATTACATTTGATAAAAGACTCATACACATCAATATCCATCTTTAGACAATGCAATAAAAATTTTAAATACTAGAGCAAATGATAGAGGATCATAGAATAATGGCACATGATATTAAATTAATGAAACTTGACTAAATCTAAAAACTAGACATGAAATACTCTTTATAGTTTCTTCATGATCTGTTGGAGTGGCTCTCTTCTCAATATATTTAGATACCATTCAGACATTGAAGTTAGTCATTACTCGTTTTGTCCCATTTTAGACATAATTTTTCTTAAACTTGAAAGTCATCAAATTAGATATTAGTGTGGGGAAAAAAGACTTGAAATTCAGCAGAGAAAAGAATATTGCTTATTAAACACCAAAAATTATCAGATATTTTATTAGTAACCTACCTCAATTACAATCAGGTCAAAGTTGAAGAAAAATGTCTTGAAAAAAAAATACGTTATCTGACTATATTTCAAACTCTCTCAATTTCAACAACTATGCTGAACAACTTTTTCTCCCAAAATGATGCAATACTTGTAATAGTCTCAAATTGAAAAATGATAAGAAAAATTTTTTAAAATCAGAAGTTAACCATTTTGCCCTACCCCCTATCAATAATGATTTATAGGAGAAACAATAAGCTTCCGGGTGAGTCGTGTCTGCTACACGGTTTCAATTTCAAGCTGAAATCAATTTGCTTTCCTGGTACTTCTGACAGCTATAAATATTGTGAGTCTGGTGTCTAATGAAGGGGAAATTAATTCAGTGTTTCAAATTCCTGAGTTCAAATATGGTCGAGACAGATTTATACTGTCTTTATTGTAGGGATTAATAAATGAACCATAAGACACAACATTAAATTGATACACTTTATCGATCCCATCTACTTTTAATGTGTTAACTTCATCTAAAGATAACGGTACAGTAAACATTATTTCTGTTCATATTTTTCGCTGGCAAAACCTTTTTATTATTAAACTGAATCTTGCTAGAATTAGTACGTTTTGAAAATTATCTACATATTTTATTCATTCTGTGTAATCTTTTGTGCATTTATTATTTCTTTCGTATCGATTTTCGGTGGAATTCTGGTTCAAGTTCCCCATATAAGCCCTCACAACTTCTTTTAATTTTTTGGAACGTTCAGAAATTTTTTGCAAATTCATGTTTTACACATGGGAATTCATAGGATTATGCAAAAACTTGTTTTTTGTGCAAGTGATTTAAGGGTGATTTAGCTGTTGTTTTTAGCACATCCCACGACCACCTGATACCCTCCTCGTTTCTTTGCCACTCTGACATGTATCTATGTTTTTCAATATTTTTCTGATGCACCCAAGGGTGATCAATTGCTGGAATTTAAGCAAAAAATTTCGACTGCCTTTATTTTGAACTTTGATTTTTTTTTAAATTGATAAAGAGTGGAACTTTTAGGATTTATGGGAGGGTTTTAAAACATTTGAGAAAAATTTTTTTTTCTTTCATAATCGTATAAATTCCCGTGTGTAGAACACAAATTCGCAAAAATTTTCTGAAAATTCCAAAGAATAAAAAAAAAAGTTATGGGGGGTTATGAGATGCTTAAACCAGAATTGCACCCAATTTTCAATTTGTCTCCACTTCATTTATTACAGATTCAACACCAAGTTTCCAGACGCAGATGATTCTGAACCCCTTTATAATCTGCACTAATTTACGAGCAGGAACTTCAAATTCCTGAGGCTACCAGACTAGTTTACACAATACAGTATTATAAAACTTGTATCATTTATACTAATGTATAAGATAACTGTATTTCATTTAATTACTTAAATAAATTTAATATTTGTTTAATTAAGAGTGTGACCACCTTAGTTCAGAAAAATCAGTAATCTGGAATGACTTTGGGATGAAATGTTCCGGAAAACCCATGTTATACCAGTACTCATATAACTCGTCTGTCCTATCCCTCAGCTATTTGTAAGTGGCATACCTACGTGTCCCCATCGACTTTATTTCCTCACAACTTTCGGAAAAACGACTATTTTAAAATGAAAATGCCTATAAATACGCTTTAGATGGTATAAATTTTGATTATATCAGAATTTGTTGCGAAAAAATATTTCCGTGGGTGGATAGAAGAATTTAAGAAAATTCACTCGAATCAGCTTTGTTTCTTCATAACTTTCAGAAAAACTGATTTTTTAAAATGAAATTTTCAGAAATACTTTTCAGAATGTGTAAATTACGATTATATCGGAATTTAATGTGAAAAATGGTGGGATCGCACACATCGCATGTATCCACAGAAAGAAACTTGAAATTTCAAAAAGAAATTGAATCAGTATGTATGTGTGCTCTCCTTGTTACTCCGTTTTGCTCTCATCCACAGATTTTTGGCTGTATTAGTGGTGTCAATCTGCCAACATGCCCCTTTCTCCGTGTAAATACAGACTCGTCTATTCACATCAAATTCCGATATAATCGTATTTACACACTTTGAAAGGTATTTGTAGGAAATTTAATTTAAAAATACTCATTTTCCTGCAAGCTACGAGGAAACACAGTCGACTTGTGTGAATTTTCCGAAACTCCTCTCCCCACCTCCGTTAAAATTTTTTTCAGAACCAATTCTGATACTTTTCTTTTTATTTTATTACTTGCTTTTCATTTTAGGATCTTTATGGTTTGACGGCCAACACTTGTTTTCTTAACGAAACACTTTCAAACTTGGGATACTGGTAGAATGTGTCATATAAAACATCTTTTTCTCTTAGCCTTCTTAACAAAAATTACTTCTTAATAAGTTATTTCATGTTAAAGTTGTCGTATTTCTGTAATTTCAACCAATCACTGACGTCTATTCAGCTGAATACAGTTAGTGCTGTTCGGTGTCAAGTGTGTTATTCCCTGTTTAATTATATCATTATTCCCTAGTAAGGTGTTAGGGTTCGGGTTAGGGTTATAGGGTTAGAGTTAAGGTTATGGCAAAAATAATCATAACCCTAACCGTAATCCTAAAACTAACCCTAACTCTAAAACCCGAACCCTAACCCTAAAACCCTAAAGTTAAAACCAGTACAAACGCACGAACGATGTCATAAATAACAGTAACAAACGAAATATATACCACTGATAGTTGTTGTTGACAACGGATAGTTTTTGTTGACAAACAACGGCACTAATTTTATTCAAGGGAAAAGATCCCCTGACACCGTTGTTTACATTCCACGGCGCAATTGTTTTCAACTCAATAGACGTCAGTGACTGGTTGAAATTACCGAAATACGACAATTTCTTTACATGAAATAACTTCGAATACAAAATTTTTTATCTGTTCTATAACACAAAATATACAAGTATTCGAAGTTTGAAAGTGTTTCGGTACCAAAAACACTACATAAAAAAATGTTGGTCGTCAAACCATAAAAATCTTCATTTTATTATATTCCTCATTCTGAAACACATTTTTTCAAAATTATAATACCCACATTTCTAATCCACGTGCGTTTGTTTATGTTTCCGTAAAAAGGTTAGGGTTAGGGACGGAATTCCCTAACTCTAAAACACTTTTAAGGAAAGCGACGATCTTGTTCAGAAACATAAACAAACGCACGTGGATTAGAAATGACGTAAAATGTACTCAAAACGAAAGATCGCCAAAACACTACCATTAGCATATTTTTGTCTCCACATAAACTCGACTAAAATAAATGTCAATGAGTGAACGTGCAGTTCCACTCTCCTTGTACCTCTGCTCTTCCCCCATCCATAGATTTTCGGCTGTATTAGTGTGGGCTCCTGCCATAGGATCAACGAAATTCATTTGATGATTCAGTCAGATGTTGGAATCCTCTGTTACCAATGGTGCTGTATGCTCGCCACAGATCTGACACCACAGTGGTTCCTGGTCTCCCGTACTTGTCCAACACAGGTAAAAGAGTTTTGACATCCCTTTTTGCCACTGCCTCAAGGAAACACTGTATCAATGCCACTAAAAACCCACTGTCGTGGTGTCAATCTGCCAACATGCCCCTTTCTCCGTGTAAATAAAGACTCGTCAATCTGAACCTCTTGTCCCGGAACCACCAAGTAATATTGGATCCATTAATAATTTTTCTGCGCATATGTCACGGAGGAAATTCTTCCAATTACAAATAGCCTCACTATTTCCATTCCAGCTCCCGCTATTGGCAAAGAATGTGTCGCGTCTCAAACCTTTCTCTTTTCTACACGGTCTTCCACATCTCCATCTCAAACTTTACTTTGTTTTACTACCCTTTGTCACTTCCATATTTCGGTTACACGTGCAACAAACTCTCACACGATGTAACAGTCCAATATCTTGACAAAACGTAATTGTCAATTCAACTGTTACTGTTGAGTCAAGCAATTGACGGATATTACAGCTGTTGATATCAATAATGTTCATAAATAATGAAGGCTTATATATCTTTTTAATCAGCTTCGCTGTATGTTCGACACTAACTTCTAACGGTTCTATAAAAGATCTAGTTGGTTTAGCTACCAGCATTTCAGAAATCAAAGTTTATCAAAAATCTTAAAATTTGAGTTCCAAGCTTGTTTCACTTTTTCCAGAAATATGTTTTTAAAAAGTTATAGAGGATTAAAGTTTGATAATTTTCACCCAATCAGGAAACAAGATTTGGAAGCTGTCATTTTGTGCGTGACAGCACGTCTTGTCAACTGTAAACAAAGCAAATAAATTGGTGGGGGTTGTAAATTGGAATTTTTTTTTTTTTTGCTAAATCATAATCTCCGATATCGAAAACATATCAATCTGAATTTTTTTTTTAATTACTAGTTCAAAAGTTATAGGGAGTGGAGAATTCTGAAGAAGTCCCTTGTTTTCTATATATTATTCGACTGAAACTATCGTATTATAAAAACATATTTCTAATTTGTTTTTCACACGTCTACCTGCAAGTGTTTGAAATATTTTGTCATGGCACTCTTTAAGAGAACGTGTTTCCCGCCATTGAAAGCCCTTGTGGATGGGTTGAGGGGCTCTTGTCGAGAATTATGAAACCCTGATCCAATTGGACAGCAGCTGATCTCTAGTATCTTGGTGTCTTGAAGTGAAGAATAGCTCATCCACAATTTTGTTTCGAGTGGGAAATGAAAAAGTGCTAAATGTGATAGGAATCATGCCAATTTTTATTTCTTACCTTAATGTGTAGGTGGATAGGTAGGTGAGAGGACCATTATTTGTCTAGGAATCGAAATATCTATATGAAAAAAAGTCGATCAAGTTCACCATCAAAGCAGCCATTAGTAAAATCAGGTAAGTCTTAAATTCATGTTTTCCTCAATTATTATGTCGTATAGAAGTTTTCACAGACTGGAAAAAGTTGTGCAGAATGAAAAGGTAATTTGGGGGCGAAAACAATTAATTAAAACCTGGTAAATATGGTTACTTCAATTTGTGTCGTATAGGAAAAAAAGATTTTACAGAATGGCAAAAGTATGAAAGAAACAAGACGATTTAATCGCGGAAGATATGATGAAGTGGGAAGTCAGACTGTGGAATACAATAAATTGACGAAAAGGCAAGTGGGGGAAGGTTTAGTGGTGGTTGCTGTTCAGAAGACACAATGGGGGTGAGGACGCGAAGCCGCGAGACATTCGAAAAATAGGTTAAAATCATTAAAAAAAAAAAAGAGCTTCACTCATTGTTTTGAAGTTTAGGGTGCAAAAAAGAAAGTAAAGGAAAAATTCTCGAATTTAAAGGGAGAAATTCCTCCGATTTATGTGGGAGAGCTTTTCCGAAAGTCCTGCCAAAAATGTTTTTCAGTATTATTTCCAGATTAACAGGTGTGGATGTGTGTGTTACCCCACCGATTTTGTTTCCTCATAACTTACTGAAAAATTAATAATTATTTTGTTAAAATTTTCGACACATAGGTGAATGCGTGTCTGTGTGGTTAGAAGATTGCTTCCCAACCCGTCCTACTGCGTGGCACCTTGGGTGTCTTCTACTATAACCTCGGGTCGACCAAAGTCTCGTATGTGGATTTGGTAGTGGGAAACTGAAATAAGCCCGCCGTATATATTTATGTGTGTGTTGGCGATCCCCGTAACTTAGCGGTTCGGCAAAACAAACCGATAGAATAAGTACTATGCTTAAAAGAAGTACTGGGGCCGATTCATTCGACTAAAAACTCCAAGGCGGTACCCCAACATGACCGCAGTCTATTGGTCACTTTGACCGGCCATATAATTGCCAACTTGTAACTACATTAACAGCTTTAATGTTTAGAGTGTACTTCTTTTGCGGATATACGATCCACTGACGTGTTTTATATATATATATATATATATATATATATATATATATATATATGTGTTTGTGTGTCTTTGTGTTTGTCCCCCACCACTGCTTGATAACCGGTGTCGGTGTGTTTACGTCCCCGTAAGTTAGTGGTTCAGCAAAATACACCGATAGTACAGGCTTTTAAAAACAAAGTACTGTGGTCGATTCATTCGACTAAAAATTCTTTAAGGCGGTGCCCCAGCATGGCCGAAAGACTAAAACAAGTAGAAAATAAAAGATAAATACATTTTCAGTCGTGTGGAATAGGATTACACCCTTAGCTCCCTATGAAGCATAAGCCATCGACGATTTCCCCTCTTAGCTTTGGACCGCCTTTTCTGTTTCTCTCCAGCTTGATCCCTGCTTTTTCTTTTTTCTTTCTTTCGGTGTCATCTGTTTCCCTGATAAAAGGCCTTCCCCACTCTCTCTCCCAGATCTTGTTGGTTTTGAAATGTCGTTGATACTTTGGTTGATCCCTACCCAAACTCATTTTTACTGCTAGGAAACAGGGGCGTATATTCTGGGTGTGCTATGTGTGCGCTGTACACCCATCGAAAATGGCAAATTCATTAACCTTACTCATTAATTGAACAACAAAGTTTAATGGAAAACTTTTGTTATACCCTTGCTTGAAATGTGGTGGCATCGGGTGCAGCAGCACACCCAATGTAACAATCACGATACGCCACTGCTGGGAAGAAGTGGTCCATATTAATCTGGCCTTTGACCTGTCCAGTACGGGAGTCCCCATCACGAGCTTGTGCTCCGCTGGTAAAGCTCTCAGGACAACTGAGGCATACGATCCACCAAGACACAAGAAGGGCTGGACCTTGTAGTGATTGATTTCAGATGGTGTAGATTACGATTTTGTTGGAGTCTAATGTCGGGGAAAAAAAAAAAAAAGGAGTGGGGCGGCGGTTATTTCACACACCTCATCCATGTTTCATCAAACGTTTTGATGATGCAGATTGCCGTTGTCTTTTACTTGTTTCAATAATTAGACTACGGCCATGCTGGGGCACCGCCTTGAAGAATTTTTGGTTGATCGAATCAATCCCAGCACTTTTTTTAAAGCCTGGTACTTAGTCTATCGGTGTCTTTTGCCGAACCGCTAACTTACGGGGACATAAACACACTAACACCGGTTATCAAGCAGCGGTGGTGGATAAACACAAAGACACATACATATATATGCTCACAAGGCTCTGGTCGGCCCGAGGTTATTGTAGAAAACATTTGCCTAAAGTGCCACGCAATGGAACTGAACCCGGGACCATGTGGTTGGGAAGCGAGTTTCTTACAACACAGCCAAGCTTGAAAAATAAAAATTTTTTGATGATTATTCTACATTTTCCTTCTGGAATTTGTGAAACGAATACTTTTTGATGAAATAAAATATTCTTGTGATAGCGACATAATTTGAGAAAAAAAGAAAAAAGGTTATTAGACTTAAATTTGCTTGTATGGCAAGGCCGGGGCTAATGCAGTTTCGCACCTCTCTTTGAAAAATGCATTTTTTTTTTAATGTTTTTCGGATCCCTACGTTTTAGATGTCGGAGATTACAAATATGCAAAAAAGATTTTTTAAATTTACCTCCACCCCTAAAATTTTGAACTTTTTCGAAACTTTTTTTCGCTATGTTTTAGATGACGGAGATTCCGAATATGCAAGAAACCACGTTTTCAAAATTTTAATTTCAATAAGCATATAGATATGTGTATAAAGAGATGGATAGATATGAATGTCTTCCTGGGGCTAAAAACAACAGTAACACTGTCTTCTATCGGATCACCACATTTAGTTGACAAATATATTCTAAGAATAAACGGACATGGATAAATAAATAAACAGATAAATAAATAAATGGATGAAAAAGTTCAAAACTTAAAATTGGAGGAGGGGAGAAATTTGAACCTCTCATTAAACTTTATAACATTAATTATTAAACATTGTTTGTTTCTCATAAAATGGTGTATATTTAATTTACATTAAATTATTATTTACGATTATTTAAGGCAAACAAAGTGAAACGCAAATTTTTTCACTTTAATGTTTTTGTCTGTATTTAATTCCGATCTGCATATGTTCGTCAATTCGCTACGATCTCTTTAAAGTAAACAAAATAAAAATATTTAAATTGGGCGCGGCGGGAGGAGGAGGGGTAACTTTTTTTTAAATTTTTTTTTTTAGATATTCGTAATCTCCGACATCTAAAACGTGGAAATCACAAAAATTTGTTTTTAAAAAAATGCATTTTTCAAGGAGAGGTGCGAAACTGCATTAGCCCCGCAGGGCCTTAGAATACTCACCAAACAACTGTGGTAACCTCCTAATGAAGTAGCGTGAACATTCCAGCTCCTTTTTCTCTTCATATTTTAGGGCTTAAAATACCATTGGCTCCTATTTCCGATCAAACCATGCTTAGCTTTTATTCATACCTAAAACTAGAGGGATTTGACTGCTACTTCTAGCATACTGAACGACCACGTATATAGATGGGCTACTTTTGAGTTTGTTGGAAAGAGAGATTAAGACTGCGATTATATATATATATATATATATATATATATATATATATATATATATATATATATATATATATCGTTTGTAAAAATCAAATCCGAAAGCAGAAGCACACTCTAAAATGTAGAGCAGTATATATATATATATATATATATATATATATATATATATATATATATATATATATATATATATAATTAGTGTTAGCATTGTACTCACCTCTCATATAGAATTTTCCTGGAAAAATTATATAGAAAGTTACAGAAGTTGAAAGTAAAAAGTGTTCATTTACACCCACCTCCCAATTTCTTTCTTTTTTTTTTTGTTTGTTTTTGTTTTTATTCCACATCAGATTCCGAAAGAATCTTAAGTTACACCATCTAAAACGTGTATGTAGAAAATTTCATAGAAAAATATCAAATTTTCAGAAACTTATGAGTAAATAAATTCGATGGGGCGGAGGCACACAACTGTAGTTATACGTCAAACTTCTTACGTTTTGAGTTCAAATTCAGCCGCGGTCAACTTCGCCTTTCATCCCTCCGATAGGCGCTAATAAATTAAAATACCAGTCAAGTAGTCGTGTAGTAATTGCCTAAACCTTTCGCTTTCAAGACTTGTGCATACATAAACAATTATTAATGTTAGAAACAACTATTATTGATTACTGGCAAATGTCAGTTGATCTGTTGTTCCCTCTTTCCAAACATATTTAAGGAGTCACGCTAGTACGTTATAGTGGACATATTTATCTTCAGTTCAAACACAAATGCAAAAACGTAAATTATCCTACCTGTCCAGCCATCGCCCATTTTACTAGCGATTTCATGAAGAGCCAGAGTCCTCGCTGACCGCATGTTATAACACTGATGACGTGAATTCCAAAGGTGTTCTTGATCGCGGTACAACCCAATAAAATATTCAATTTGACTCGGATTCATAGCTAGATCGACTCGCTCCATCGCTGTGTGCTACCCAAGAGTTCATTATATAAATAAACGCGATGGTGATTGGTTAAAAAGCGAGTCAGGAAGCAAGACAAAAAAAAGGAAGAAAAATATATAAACACTCTACCACGAGTCGGAAGCATGCATTGACTCATTATGTTGACTGCAGTGATATGAATCTTCGGCGAGTCATTCGTCATTAAACAAATAAATATAATTGATCGACAAAATATATTTTCTGAAAATATTTTTAATTGCTCAGCAAATATATATTTGTTGTTTTATTATCGCTTAACTGGTTATCTTTTAAATAATAAAAAATGATTAATTTTTCTAAATACTATGTGTATAAAAATTTGACGGAAATTATGAAAAACAGAGTTATTTCCCTTGACATTCAATTAATCATTTTCGTCATGGCGTCCAACGTATTTTCGTTATTACTTCCCCTCCTCGGGCGACGAGCTGGCAAAATCGTTAGCAAGTTGGACAAAATACTTAGCGGCAATTCTTTCGGCTTTACGTTCTGTGTTCAAATGTTGCTGATGTTGATTTGTCTTTTCACCCTTTCGAGGTCGATTACAATGACTCCAGTTCGAACACTGGCGTCAATGTAATCGACTATCCTCCACCCCAAAATTTCAGGTCTTGTATCTATAATAGAAAGGGGTATTACCTCCCTTCCTCAAAGGCGTTGATTCGTTAGCACGGCCGTCAAAAGGCTTAGTGTCGTTTCTTCCAGCTCTTTACATTCAGAGTTCAAATTCCGCCAGAGACAACCTCGCCTTTCATCTTTTCGGGTATCAGTTGAACTCCGCAGTCGATGTAATCGATTAGCCCATCCTTAAAATTTTTGAATCTGAAATTGGTAATTTCCTATATGACGTTTGTAAAATTGAATTGTAATAGTTTCAACTTTATTTCAATTCGTTTAGCATGTCTCATGGACGCCTTACTGCTTCTTGTTTTATTGTGAAACCCAATGAAATACAGATCAACAGATAATCAATGAAATGCATACAATTACAGGCTCCATCTTTGTCAGATTCAGCGACTTGTATTACTTGGTGTGCCCGTCTAGGGCGAAGCTCTATTTAAAATAAGTCTAACATTTTCCCCCACGTTTTACTCGTTGTTCGTATTATGTAACACTTATAATTACGAGTACCTCTACAGGACCTCTAAGACTGATGTTCAGAAATGGGAAGAGGCGAATCCGCTAAAGAAAAAATAACCAGATTGTGACGTTAAACAGGGCGACGAACTAAGTCTACCATCCAAGTGGGCTATAGTAGGCTTTCCAAACTGGATGCAATTTAAATTATTTGTATAGGCGCAAGGCGTGGTCGTGTGGTAAAAAGTTTGCTTCCCGACCAAATGGTTCCAGGTTCAGTCACACTGCGTGATACTTTGTAAATGGATTTGGTAGATGGAAACTAATAGAAGCTCATCGTGTTTGTGTGTGTGAGGGTGAGGGTGCATGGCCTAGTGGTTAAGGTGTTAAACTCGTGATTGCAAGTGGTAGCTTCAATTCCGGGTGGTGCATTGTATTCTTGAGCAAAACGCTTCATCTCACGTTGTTCTGCGATCACTTTGATACCTGGCGTGTGGTATACTCGTGCACCTGTTCAGGCAATGACGATTTGATGGAGGGAGTGAGGTAATGTACAGCACAAACACTTGATCACTATAGACAAATCGTTTGTACAAGTCGTTCGGCAAAAGCTGAAAGCTCATGCGTCGTCTTCGATTGGAGAGTCCATTATACATAAAAGAACCCCCCTTCAGTCATGAATGACCATGGGATTGCACCTAGAAAGTTCCCCTCCGAAGCACAAGTCTGGGTAAGGTTGTTTATGAAAGGCCAGCAGTTACCCATGCATACCAGCCTTTCCTCTCCACGGAAAGGCAAAGGCCGACACAACTTAGCACCAGTGACGTCATTTCTACAGCCGAATCTCACCTTTTATCTCTCATATTTCTTCCTCCTTTAACTTCTTCTATGTGATATAATTCTTGGGAAAGAATACATTTGCGGCTGAAGATAGCTTTATACTATCAATTATATACCAATAATGATGCAACAACTATAAAGCTTGAAACACGTGTACCGCAGAATCCTTTGTGTTTTGTTTTTATTTTTACATTTCCAATTTATTGTGTATATATATACATATATATATACAAAATTTTAACGGACCTTTATTTAAGGAAGAATTTATTTAACGAGTTATTTAAAGAGAAATTTGAATATGAACTGGACTTAGAGACGATGTTTTGTTGTTTACCTTTTGTTCTTAACCTTTTTTCCCTGAAGATGTGTAAGGCAATTTATATGTTTGACTTGAATTTGACAGTTAAATATAGCCTTATACAGAAATGTTGACATAGGAATACATTTCAATAATAATTCATATCAGCGTCAAAACTCTCTTTTAAATTTAAAATTTTGGATATATAACCAAGGAGAACGATCCTTAAGGAGTCTACTTTAGACTTTTTGCGGAGAAATCTCTTGCTATATTGGAAGCGATTACATATATATATATATCTGGTCAGATAACTGAAGAGATGGCGGCGTGGGTTTCCGCCCCGGCATCCGAAACTCGGAGTTTTATCATGGCTACCGAATAATTGTCACATATTTTTACAGATATATATATATATATATATATATATATATATATATATATATATATATATGTGTGTGTGTGTGTGTGTAATTTTTTATTAGGCGTGCCATTCAGAAAGTTCTGCGATCCGTGTGTGTGTGTCACACCACATAACAACCAGTTTAAGTTTAAGTTAGAAGTTGAGCAAAAAAAAAAAAAAGAGTCCGATAGAAAGCTATTAGACTGAAGATGAGTTGATAGTCTAAAAAGTCCTTCAATATGGTGCTCCAGCAGGGCTATAGTCTAATGAATAAAACAAGTCAAAGAATAAAACAATAGTCAACGAGAGCGCTTCCTCTATGAGATCGCTGATCTGCAAGAAGTTGCCGGCATATCTTTCTCTCCAACACCCTAGCGTGAAAGGAGTTATTTGGATAACATAACTTTGAACAGTTTACTGGATGGTTACGGTTAGACTGTCTGACCCTTGGGTTTGCTAAATTAGAACTTCTGTTATAATTCCGTCCACGTACCTACAAGAGTGTGTTGTTCCCCCACCCCGCCCCACAAATTGGTTTCCTTATAACTTTTTGAAAATTATCTTTTCATCTTATTCTTGTTTCAGACTGCGACTTTGCCGGGAATTTTTAGTGGAATGAATTGACCCCAGCACTTATTTTGTTTTTTCCTGTTAAGCCCGGTAATTATTCTACCGGTATCTTTTGCCATAGCACAAGTCACGGGGCCGTGAACACATCAACATTAGACGATTAAACACACATATATTATCATTTATTACATTATATTCAATTCGCCATACATTATTCGTTTCATTGTCCATCATCTTTTCTTTCACATTTCAGGTATACTGAACACCCTTTTTGTCATTGCTTCAATCTACGTAAAGTTTTTGAGGAAAACAAAGAATTGTCAGAGTTATTTAAACGCCAGTTGTCAAACAGTGGTGGTGGGTGACAAAGGAACACACACACACATAGATATATAGCATCCAGACTCTAAAAACCAATATTGATTACTTTGGGGCATGCTAGTATTTGACCTAAATTCTCCAAGAGAGTAACTAGCCACTGTCCTGCTTTCGTCAAACTTTAAATTTTGGCTATTTTTAGAACAGAACTCCAAAGACGACTAACTTCTCTCTCTCTCTCTCTCTCTCTCTCTCTCTCTCTCACACACACACACACACACGGCAATTAAGCTTAAAGGCAAATATGCTAACATACATTCACACAAAAAAATGCATGCTGGTATCTCAGTCTATTAGGATGTAAAGATAAATATGTCAATTTTGGCCCTGGAGAGATTTCTGCCTTCGGAACTTATAATGCAATTATTAATTGTATAATAAATTAAGGTGGATATTGAAACGATCATAGGCATTACGTAATCGACAGTTATATAAATAAATTGATTTGCAGTATTCAAACTCTCAATTTTCTTTATATTATACAATTATATATATAATATACAGCTATAATATAATAGGTGCTTGAGTCGTCTAAGAGACCATAAGTCGGAGAAGATGCACTCGTATATCTGTCAATAGAGTGGGTATTTTATAGTATTAAGTATCCATCACAGCTGGTCTTACCAATCAGTTTCGCGTAAAGAATACAATGGAGTGTTAGGTAACAATCCAATCATAACTCTACCCTCATCAGAGATCGTCGATATGGGAGGGAATATGACAACTGCTCTCTATTTCGAAGGTGGATTAGCACAACCGGTCAGCGGCTGCTGCGAAAAAAGTGGTGAAACAAAAAATATTTCTTATTAGTTAATAAATTAAATTTTGATGAAATAATTTTGTAAAAAAAAAATCCAAGGGATTGTCTTTCTGTAAGTGATAAAGTAGTTTTTTCCTTTATATTAGCGTGCGGTGTGTTGTGTGTGTGGGGGGTCTGTGTATATGTGGGGGTACATTTTGTGTGAGAGGATATGTGTTGGTGGTGAGGATAGTTATTTGCGGAGTGTCTGCAAAGACAGACTAACGAACACAACTATATATACCTACACCCCATATCGGCTATCTCTGACACTCCATTGTATTTTTTGCGCGAAACCGATTGGTAAGACCAGCCATGATTGATACTTAATATTATAAAATTCGGATAATATATATATATATATAACGGGCTTCTTTCAGTTTCTGTCTATCAAATCCAGTCACAAATTTGGTCAGCCCGAGGCTATAGTAGAAGACACTTGCCCAGGGTGTCATGCAAGTTTCAAAAAGAAAAAAAAAATGGGTGTTAGATTGAAGTTTTCGTGACTGCAGTCTTGGACTAACTGTATGGTTTGGGATAAAACAACAATAACAAACAAATTTAAGAACTTTGACGAAAACAAAATGGATTCTTCCAGTGGTAAAGCTTCACAGCAGAAATAATTGTTTTTGAATTCCAGACGATGCCTTTTCTCTTTTACTTGTTTCAAGCATTGAATTGCAGCCATGCTTGGGCACTGCCCTGAAGGGATTAGTCGAATAAATCGACCTCTGTACTTATTTTTAAAGCTGTTACATATTCTATCGGTAAATTTTGCCGAACCGCTAGTAAACAAACCAGCACCGGTTTTCAAACTGTGGTGGCGGGATAAACGCGCGCGCGCGCGACGGCCTTCTTTTCAGATTCCATCTATGAAACCCACTCTTCAGTCTTTTGTCAGCCTGAGACTTATAGTAGAAGACGCTTGCCGAAAATGCTGTACAGTGGGATTGAACCCGAAACCATGTGGTTAGGAAGCAAACTTCTTTCCATACAGCCACGAGTATTCTTATAACAGTCACAAATGAAAATCGAGAAAACAAAGGAACCTCCCGGTAGTCGCTCTCTTTCTTTCTTTCTCCCCCCCCCTCTCTCTCTCTTCGCATATAGCGAACTTCTGTATCTCTCGAAGAAAGGAGACATATTGAATGATGTAGTTTTTTTATATACAATGTTTGAATAACAGATGATATTGTCATAGCAGGATGTGTCTTTTGTCATAAGGCTGACCGGAGACCAAACTAACAATAGCAGATGAAAACAGTATATTTAAAATCTTGATTACTTATCCTCATATTTTTTATTGTTTTAAAGAAATGTTTCTGTAGTATATATTAGTCATCCAAAACGGACGGTTCATATTTATTTTCTGTAGCAGACAGGTGTATAGTTACGGAGCAACGAGTTTATATATGTATGTGTGTGTGTGTTTAACGACAGTTATCTTGAAGGAGACAGATGAAGAAATAAATGTATTGTGGATTTTGTTTAATAAAACAATTAACGTATTATAATTTCGATAATTATATTTGTGGAATTTTTTTTTACAAAATTATTTCATAAAAATTTAATTTATTAACTAATAAGAAATATACTTAGTATTTGCTGCAGCGGGCGGGGAAATAATGGCCGCAAAAGAGAGAGTAGACTTAGAAATGACTCCGCGTCAAATTGAATATTTTATTAAACTGTATCGGGAACACGAATTTTTATGGAATCCCCGTCATGAAAATTATAATTTGCGGTCAGTGAGAGCTATGGCTCTGAAGGAAATTGCTAGTCAAATGGGAACTGGATGGACTGGTAAGTGTTGTTTATTCGCATCTGCAAGACGATCTATGTAAATCGATTCCTGACTGAGACACGCAAAAACCTCTGATTTGTTTAGGAGAATAACTGGCATGAGATGATTAAATGATGTCCAAGCCTTTTCTCAGAATGCATGAGTGAGCCAAAGTGGAATGGTTGTTGCAGTATGATACCATCTGGGGCATACCTACACAAGTGTGTCACCCCCGACTTTGTTTCCTCATAACTTCTTTTAAAAAAATGAGTATTTTTAAATGAAATTTTCTACAAATACGCTTCAGATGGTGTAAGTTCCGATTATATCGGAATTTGTTGTGCAAAAAATTTTTTAGCGGGTTGGGAGAGGAGTTTCCGAAAATTCATACGAGTCGGCTTTGTTTCCCTATAACTTTCAGAAAAATGGATACATTTTATGAAATTTTCTACAAATACCTTTCAGAATTTGTAGATTATGATTGTATCGGAATTTAATATTAAAAAAAAAAAAAATGGTGAGCACACATACATACTGTCACAATTACAATTCTTTTCGAAATTTCAAGTTTCATTTTGTAGATACATACGATTGTGTTAGTATGCATTTGTACGGGTCCATCAGTTTCGTTTTTCATGAAAGATAGTTGTTGAAAATTTCATTGAAAATACTAATTTTTTTGAAAGTTTTGGGTAAACAAAACTGACTCGTGTGAATTTTCCGAAACCCCTCTCTTCACACACGAAAAAAATTTTTTTCACAATAAATTCTGATATAATCGGAATCTGCACCATCTGAAACATATTTGTTAAAAATTTCATTTCAAAAATATCCTTTTTTTAATAATAAAGAACCAAAGTCGGTGGTGGTGGGAGTCCAATGTGGAATCGAAACAAAGCTGTGAGTTGCATATTCCCGGATGTTCATCGTTACATTTCCCGAGTTGCTGATTTAGGAGAAAGAGTGCGTTATGACTTCGGCTTTTCTAAGGATAAAAGCATCGAAAATAAGTTTTAAGTTATTGCAACTAGGAATCGAAACCTGGCTGCAAGAGTTGGTTTGACTTGGCTTGTCTAGCAGATTCTCCTGTCATGCACTCGCCATTGTATACCAATCAATCAATCAATCGCTAGGCCAATATTTGTAAGGGAAGAATTTAGTCGACACACAACGACTCCACTATTTTCCCTGTGTTTGTTTTTTCGAATCCCTAGTTCGGGCGTGCGGCAGTTTTTTTTATAAAAGGACAAAAATAAGAGCACTAATGTATTTGATCCGGTGCTCTACTGGCCTAGCTACTTCATATCACTTTTATATCCATCATATATCGATTCATTATCATGTCTTTTCGAGACGGAATTGGATGCGAGGAAAGAGGAATCGATGTTGAGATATCGTTTGCACATTCGTTAGCTTGTTTATATTAAGCGAGGGTGGGGGTGGTTAATAATATGCTTTGTTTTTATCTGTCAGCATATACGGTACAAAACAGTAACATTTATGTGGTGCGTGTATATTTTCGTTAAAGTGTCAGTGAAGCTAATTTGCACATAAGAAATATTACTTTAACTCCTATGATATTTGATCAACTTTTTTCTTGGGTTTAATTTCGTTTGACTCAGCAACTTCATTCGTATCAGGTAAACAAAGTCAACAAAACGTGTTAACGTGGGTGGGGAATGCCTTGATATACGATGCATTTGGTAGAATTATCTACTAGCTGTGTTGATCATTTAAACTTCAAAAATTAATTTAAAAAATAACTATTTAATTTGTGATATTGTTATTTAAGGATTTCAGTTTTATTAATCAACATCCATACCTTGGGCTGCGGTAGATCGTGGGTGCACTGCCAGTAACATAACCAACATTCTTCTTTCTCGGTTGTCAGCTAACCTCATGTTATCTACCATTTTCCTCCCTATCCATTCTTTGGTGTGGATCACCTCCTCCCTTTGCGGTCTTTCTGTAGGTTTTTACTGGAGGTTTGTTCATGCATGACAACTGTATTCACTCGATTAAGGGCTGTTGTAGCTATTGTGTTCAACATCTTTAAACAGGTAAATGTGTGATCTGGCACTTGTTACGCTTTAATTCTTTATCTTCAAAAGTTTCTTAGTATGAATTAGTTCTTCTTTGATTCTACATCTACGTCTATGATAGCCGTAAAGTGTCAAAATCTCGAGGGTTAAATGCAGTGTTGCTTAAATTGGGTAGTACCGCCACTTGGTGGGCTAGGGAAAGTTTTATACGAGTACTGAGGACAAAGGAGATACATGGGTATATCAGAGCCAGCCATCATCTGTTAACGACTATAATTTATAACATGTACCATGCTTTTGCTAATTGTTTTAGGTGCCTATGTAACCACCTGCAGACATAGACATCCTCTGGACTCTCCTGCCTTTAACACAGTGAATAATGATAGCTGGGAAAAGAGAGAGAGGGGGAGGGGGTGTTACCTGATCAGCTGGTACACATTTTCAAGGAAAAATGAAGTGCTGTGCTTAAGGACACAATGTGCTGCCTTGTCCAGGAATTGAACTGATGACATTATGATCATGAACCAAACACCTTAACCATTGCACCATGTGCCTACATTGTAGGTATGTACAACTCACAAAGAATATTTACCTGAGTTTGCCAAAGTGTGCTTAGGTCATCAAGGGAAGTGTGGGTGGGGCACAGCAATGGTAAAAGGTCTATGGCACAAAAGAAATCACTTTAAACTTGCTAAATTAACATTCAAAGTGGTCTATATGATCGGAAATATAATTCCAAAGTGTTCATGGTTTCATGGTGAGGATCTGATCAAAGACTTTGCAATTAAAAAAAAAAGTAGGAGAAAACTTTTCAAATATAAATAAAGCGGAAGTATACAAACATAGACATATTTTCCCTCTTACTTTGAAAAATAAAAATTTAATTATTGTTTATATCTTGAACTACGTACTTTTGGGGGCACCAAAATCTTTCAAGTGCTTAGGGCTTCTGTGGGTCTTAATCCAGCCCTGTGATGTATCAAATATTCACTCATAGTAGGGTGATGCTATGGTAAGTAGTCACTTACATCAAACTAGTACTTCCAACTACTCTGACCTAATATTGGTTTCAAATTTTGGCACAAGGCCAGCAGTTTGGGAGGACAGGGTTAAGTTGATTACATCAACCGTGGTGCTCAACTGGTACTTATTTTATCAACCCCGAAAAGATGAAAGGCAAAGTCAGCCCTAGCAGAATTTGAACTCAGAACACAAAGACTGACAAAATGCGTGCTACCAATTCTGCTGGTTCACTGCCTTGCTCTGACCTAATATTACATGTATATCCATTATCCTTTTGACCTTCTTGTTTCAGTCATTAGATTGTGGCCATACTGGGGCATCATCTTGAAGAATTTTTAGTCAAATGAATCAACTCCAATACTTTGTTTTTTAAAGCCTTGTACTCATTCTATTTTCTCTTTTGCTGGGCCACTAAGTTACAGGAACATAAACATACCGACACCAGTATCAAGTAGTATTGGACACGCATGCACATGTGATGGGTTTCTATCAGTTTCTGTCTACCAAATCAAATCCACTCACAAGGTTTTGGTCAGACCAAGGCTTTAGAAGACACTTGTCCAAGGTGTCATGCAGTGGGTCTAAACCTGGAACCATGTGGTTAAGAAGCAAACTTCTTATCACACAGTCATTTTAGTGCCTATGTAATTAAATTTCATAGTCAATTCCTATTATGATGTTAATTATCCACCAAAAGTAGAATTGATATTTTCTGCTTTTGCAATACTTTTTTCCGTATTTCCTGTTGGTATGTTTTTCATATCCACCCCTAAAAGTATCTGATTCTTGCTCTTTAAAGAGATATTTGATGAAATATGTCTAAAAAATTTTTTGTTTTCTAAATCTGAAAAATAGTCTTTCATAGAAAGTAT
>NC_142951.1:14981485-15046485 GCF_046866305.1 Octopus bimaculoides | reverse complement strand
AATACATCAAATTAATGTAAAATTGTTTTCATTATAACTGAATACAGAAACATACATCAGTATATGTGTGTGTGTGTGTATATCTTTTTTTTTTTTTTAATTGTTTCAGTCATCAGACTGCAGCCATGCTGGAGCACTGCCTTGAATTTTTAGTCAGATGAATTGACCCCCAGTACTTTTTTTTTTTGAGCTTGGTACTTATTCTATTGTTCTCTTTTGCCAAACTGCTAAGTTACAGAGATGCAGACACACCAACACCAGTTGTCAGGTGGTGGTGGTGGGGGGGACAAACACAGACACAAACATATAGATATACATACATACACACACACACACACACACACATACATACATAGACAACAGGCTTCTTTCAATTTCCGTCTACCAAATCCACTCATAAGGCTTTAGTTGGCCCGCTGCTATAGTAGAAGACACTTGTCCAAGGTGCCACGTAGTGGGACTGAACCCAGAACCCAGAAGCTTCTTATCACACATTCATGCCTCCCTTCTTTAGAAATCATGTTATAGTTGTAAACAAGCATCAGTGTTATACAAGCAAGATTGTCCATTTCCAGTCTTCTGTGAAAAACATGTCTAGTTGTTGAAAAATATTACTTTGCTTGAAAGTAGGTAAGGGTTGGTGACAGGAAGAGCATCTGGCTGTAGAAAATCAACCTCAACATGATGATGATGATGTTGAAATTATCTAAACTGAAGTGTCACAATCTTGAACCCAGTTAGGTTCATTCATCTTCTGTGCAGTTAGTGCTGTATATTCCCTTTTTGAGTTAGATTTCATCTCATCTCTATGGTTATAATATCAACACTCTTTCAGAACTAGGCTATATATATATATGTGTGTGTGTGTGTGTGTATACACAGTTTTTGCAGCATGTGGTCTATAAATTCACATAGGCACAAGCATAGCTCTGTGGTAAGAAGTTTGCTTCTCAACCACACGGTTCCAAGTTCAGTCCCACTGTGTGACACCTTGGGCAAGTCTTTTCTGCTATAACCTCAGACTGACCAAAGCTTTGTGAGTGGACTTGATTGACAGAAACTGAAAGAAGCCCATTGTAGTACTGAAATAGAAAATGAATGAAAAGAGGAATAAGGAAAGCTTCTAACAATGCAGAAAGTTTTAAAAAGTTTTATACTTCAGGCACTAAGGCCCTTCTTCAGAAAATATTTCGGACACCAAGCTATCTGAAATAACAAAATCTTTGTAAATAGACATTTCTTTGTGTTCATCTGAAGAGAGGCCTTTGCATTCAAAATGTAAATCTTTTTTAATTTCTCTGCATTGTTAGCCTTCCTTATTTCTCTTTTCATTCATTTTTCTACACACACGTATACACATATACTTGTGAAGGCATGTGGCTTAGCAGTTGGCTTATAACTGTAAGGTTGTGAGTTCAATTCCCGGTGACATGTTGTGTCCTTGAACAAGACACTTTATTTCACATTGCTCTACTCCACTCAGCTGGCAAAAATGAGTAGTACCTGTATTTCAAAAGGCCAGTCTTATCACATTGAATTTACATAAGAACTATGTTAAGGGTACACGTGTTTGTGGAGTGCTCAGCCACTTGCATGTTAATTTCACGAGCTGACTGTTCCGTTGATCAACCCTTGTCATCGTAACCAATAGAGTGCCAGTTACTTATATATATATTTATAGACACACTTATGTGCAAGCACTCAATTTTTTTTTACTTGTTTTAGACACTGGACTGCAGCCATACTGGGGCACCACCTTGAAGGGTTTAGCTAAACAAATCAACCCCAGGCCTTATTCTATTTTTAAAGCCTAGTACTTATTCTATTGGTCTCTGTTGCCAAACCACTAAGATATGGAGACATAAACAAACCAACACTAGTTGTCAAGTGGTGGTGGTCATGATGGGCAAACACAGACACATGTGACAAACTTTTTTCAGTTTCCGTCTACCAAATCTACTCACAAGGCTTTGGTTGTCCCAAAGCTATAGTAGAAGGCACTTGCTCAAGGTGCCATGCAGTGGGACTGAACCTGGAACCATGTGGTTGGGAAGCAAGCTTCTTACTACACAAGGTGTGTGTATTTTTGTGTTTGTCTCCCCTACACCTCTTCACAATTGGTGTTGGTTTGATTATATTCTTACAGGTTACCAGAAGAGATCAAGAAAATAAGTACTGGGGTCAGGATTGATTTGTTCAACTAAAACAAATGATGTACACTTTGGGCTTTCCAAACTTATTTTGTTGTAGAATCCTTTGTATGAGTTTCCAAAACTTGTAGGACCTATACCAATATTTGACAGACAATTCTCACAACCCTAATTTTAATATGACTCTGTTAGGAGGCACAAGCATATACACACACGACAATAACTTCCACCTACTAAATTCAATCATAAGGCTTCGGTCAGCCTGAGGTTATAGCAGAAGACACTTGCCTAAGCTACCATACAGTGGGACTGAACCTGAAACCACGTGGCTAGGAAGCATTAAATTAAAACAAAAAATATTTTAGAGTCAAAATTTATTCATATTAGAATGATAAACTTTTTTCTTTTCACATGTTTCCATCATTGGACAGTGACCACCGGCCTTTTTTGCTGAACTCCTAAGTTGAGAAGACATAAACCAACTAACACCAGTTGTCAAGTGATGTTGGCAGTGGTGAATGAAGCATTAAATTTTATTACAGGACTCTTTATTTTGCAGAGACTCCAGAAATTTGCATAGAATCTTGAGGTTCCTCAGAACCCACTTTCAGGAACACTGCTCCAATTGTCAAATCCTATCTACCACATGGTCTATTCTGGATATTAGTAGTGATGATAAATAATCTGATTGAGAGAATATGCTCCTTTGATTGCACAGCAAAACTGAGTGAGGTCAGAATGTTGGTCTTTCAGTTGTTCGACTGTCACAGTCTTTCAATGGGATATACTCCAAGGTTATGTTAGAGCATGACAAATGTTCTTTTATTCATTTACAGGTTTCAGTCATTCATCTTTAGCTATGTTGGGGGCACAATCTGCTTTGGTTTTAGTCAGTCATATCCACCCTAGTAATTGTTTCTATCTGGTACTTATTTTATCAATTTCATCATCATCATTGTTTAACATCTGCTTTTCATGCTGGCATGGTTTGGATGGTTTGATTGAGGACTGGCAAGCCTGAAGACTGCACCAGGCTCCAATCTGATTTGGCAAGGTTTCTACAGCTGGATGTTCTTCCTGACGCCAATCACTCTGAGTGCAGTGGGTGCTTTTTATGTGCCACCGGCATGAGGGTCAGTCAGGCATTATTGGCATCAACCACACTCGAATGGTGCTTTTTATATGCCACCGGCATGGGAGCCAGTCAGACAGCACTGGCATTGACTATATTCGTATGGTGCATTTTATGTGCCACCAGCACAGAAGCCAGTTCAGAGGGACTGGCATCGACCATGCTCGAATGGTGCTTTTTATATGCCACCAGCACTGGTGCCAGTCATGCCAGCCATGACAATGATTTCACTTGAATCAGCAGGTCTTCTCAAGCATAGTTTATTCAACAATGTGGTCGTGATGGCTAGTTATGCAACACTGGCATAAGCCACACCTACGGTCTCACTTGGCTTGCTGGGTCTTTTCAAGCACAGCATATTACCAAAGGTCTCGGTCACTTGTTATTGCCTCCTTGAGGCCCAATGTTCAAAGGCCGTGCTTCACCACCTCCCCCCAGGTTTTCCTGGGTCTACCTCTTCCACAGGTTCCCTTCACTGTTAAGGTGTGACACTTTTTCACATAGCTGTCCTCATCCACACACAACACATGACCATACCAGCACAGTTGTCTCTCTTGCACACCACATCTGATGCCGCTTATATTTAATTTTCCTCTCAGGGTGCTTACATTTTGTTGTGTATGCACACTGACATCCAACAAAGCATACTGGCTTCATTTCTTGCATGCTTTACACATGTCCTCAGCAGTCATCGCCCATGTTTCACTGCCATATAGCATGGCTGTTCACAAGCATGCGTCATACAGTCTACCTTTCAGTCTGAGTGAGAGATCCTTTGTTACCAACAGAGGTAGGAGCTCTCTGAACTTTGTCCAGGCTATTCTTATTCTAGTAGCTATGCTCTCAGAGTATCCACCCCCACTACTGACTTGGGTCCTTAGGTAGCAGAAGCTATCAACTACTTCTAGTTTTTCCTCCTGGCATGAAACTGAAGCTATTTTCTACACATTTTCAGTGTCTATTACCCCTGTACATTTGCTACACACAAAAACAATCGTCCCAGTTAGCCTTCTTTGATATTGCTGCACCTCTTATGTGTCCATAGCTTACACCGGGTACACCTTATGAAGTTTCTACAGATCGAGCAAGGTCATCTACCTGAAAGGATTTGTGATTTGTCTACCTTCCTACTTACTAAGACTTTGGTTTTTGCTAGATTGATTCTAAGGCCCTTCGATTCTTGACCTTGCTTCCATACCTGAAACTTCTCTAATTCTGATAGTGATTCAGCTATTAGACTAAGATCATCAGCATAGAGGAGCTCCCAGAAGCATCTTGTCTTGAATTCCTCTGTTATTGCCTGGAGGACTATGGTGAATATAGAGGAGACTGAGGACTGATCTTTGGTGGACCCCTACCCCTACCTGGAATTCTTCACTATACTCGTTGCCAACCCTCACCTTACTGATAGCTTCTCTGTACACAGCTTGTACAACTCTCACTAACCGCTCATCTATGTCTAGTTTCTGCATTGACCACCAGATAAAGGATCGGGGGACCCTGTCAAAAGCTTTCTCTATGTCAACGAAACCCAAGTACAGAGGCTTATCTTTGGTTAGGTATTTCTCCTGCAGCTGTCTTACCAGAAATATAGCATCAGTGGTGCTTTTCCCAGGCACGAACCCAAACTGCATCTCATCTAAACTGATTCGCTCCCTAATTAGTTGGCCTATGACCCTCTCCATGACTTTCATTACCTGATCTAACAACTTGATACCTCTGTAATTATTTCTATCTAAGTCTTCAGCTTTACCTTTGTAGCAGTTGACTATTGTGCTGCTACACCAGTCATTGTGTATGACTCCTTCGTGTATCACCTGATTGACTATACAGGTGATTAGACTATAGCCTACACCACCAGATATTTTAAGCATCTGTGCCGTGATTCCTGATGGGCTAGGGGCTTTCCCTGTCTTCATACCCTTAATTGCTTTATCTACCATGTCAATTCGGATAGCTGGTCCCTCTGTTGGGTTGACATTTAGCAGACTCTCCTTCTCCCATTCATTCTCTTTATTGAGCAACCTTTCATAGTGGCATCTCCAAGTCTCTCTCTTTGCAGCTTCATTAAATGCAAGTGAGCCATCATCCATGCAGACACATTTCTCTCCTACGACATCACAATTCTCTCTCACACACTGTCTTGCAACATGAAACACTTCAAGTCTTTGGTCCTTATGACACAAAACATTGGCAAATGTTTTCTTATCTGCTTCCCCTCTGGTTAAGTAAACCTATCTTCTTGCTTCCCTTCTGGCAATCTGATACTGTTATTCCAGTCCTTCCATACCTGTCAACTACATTGTTCCACCACCACGTTACCTTAGGTCAAAAGGGGACTTTGCCCCTTCCACAGATCTAATCAGTAGCCCTCAACAGGTTGTCCTGTAGGAACCTCCAGTTGTCTTCCACATTATTTGATGCTATATCCTCCTCTATTTCATCAAAAGCCTCGAGTAATATGTTTCTAAATCTCTGTCCATTCACAGGATCCATAAGCTTCCAGATCCTTCTTTTCCATGCTGGTCGTCTTCTGAGCATCCATTTAGTCCTGATCTTGAAGTCACTCACTACTAACCTATGTTGTGGGGTGCATTCTTCACCTGAGAAGGTTTTGGCATTTATAAGCAGCCATCTTTCCCGTTCCATGGTGATGATGTAGTCAATCTGACTAGTGTGTCCATCAGTCTGGTAGGTGAATAGGTGACTTTTAAATGTGGCTAAGTTATGTTTCTGATAAAGGGGTGCATTGTTTCACAGTGCTGCACACTAACACAAATGTACACATATATATAGCTTTCATTTGTGAATAAAATGCAGTAGACAACAACTGTGCTGTACTTTGTCAAGTGTGTGAGTGTACGCACACACATACAATGAGCTTTTCTCAATTGCTGTCTGTCAAATCCACTCATTAAACTTCAGTCAGTCTATATCTGTAGCAAAAGATATTTGCCTAACGTGCCATGCAGTGAGAATAAAGTTGAGACCACCGATGTCAGGGTGTTGGGCCTCACACAGGAAATGACAATGGCCTAAGATGTCTGGAGATATGAAGTTCTTGAGAAGACCCACCCATGTCAGCGAAACTGAGTTCTAGAAGCACTGTGTCCCACCCACACTTAACAAGAAAATTTCTCACACACTCTACCCCAACAAACCAAACTACATCTCTTCCATTCCTCACATTTCCACTTCATGTACTAAGCTTACCTCCCACTCCCCAATCCTGTCCTCTTGGCCCTGTGCCACTGTATTGTTGCTATCTGCTAGCTTCCGACCTGCGTGTTCCACCCACGTCCTGTCACACTGTATCATTGCCTATGCCAGGCACTTTGCCACCATCTTTATCCTACTGTCTCTTCCCCCTCTCTCTCCTCCTCCACTTCCCTCAGGTTGGGTAACCATGTATTTCCTTTGTGGCAGCACACCTGTTTCTATCTTCATTCCTGATCTCTCTCTCTCTCTAACCTTGGACCTCCTCTGCAGCAAGACACCTGTTTCCGTCTCTCTGCTTCACTATAACCTTTCATCATCTGATACAAGATCACCTCCTCCAATGCCCCTCCCCTCTCAAAAGAGTTTTTAAAAATTTATTGTCTTGCAAGTACTTGGTGATCTTGTCAGTGCAGATGCCACTTAAAAAGCACTCTGTCCACACTGTAAAGTGGTTGGCATTTGGAAGGGTATCCAGCTGTAAAAACTTTGCCAAAACTGACCTTGCCTGCGCTTGTGCCATGTAAAAAGCACTAAGTCCACTCCGCTGAGTGGTTGGAGTTAGGAAGGGTATCCAGCTGTAAAAATCCTGCCAAAACAGTTACAGAAGTCTGGTGCAGTCTTGTGCCCGGCCAACTCTTGTCAAACTGTCCCACCCATGCCAGCATGGAAGGCAGATGTTAAGTGATGATGATATTGACAGAATGGATGACAAATGACTAGGATTTCTGCTGATGTGAGATTTTCAAAAAGACTTGTCCTACTCAGCAAAACTGAATTCTGGAAGTGTTGTTTTGTACTTGCCACCCATGTTACAGTAACTCACACTCTCCTTTCACGCATTGTGCCTGCTTTTTCTTCCCTCCCACCTCGGTTCTTACAGACTACCCAATCATGCCACCCCTCTCTCTTGTCTTCTTTCCTGGCAACTGTATCACCTTTACTACTTCTGCTGCTCTTCCTTACTCTCTTTTGCATCCATCTGTCTTCCTCCAGCCCATGGTTCTTTGCTTAGCCACTCTTCAACCCTACCCATTTTGGCAGTCTGCTTCCCCATCATTCTCCTTTCCATACAGTCTTGCAAACTGACCACCCACCAACTTTTACTCACTTTGCACCTTGTGGGGTCACCTGGGCTCTTCATTGCCATTATCTATCTCTTGCAGTTTCTACTGATCTTTTCTCTTTTTCTCTCCCTTATTAGGGGTAAGTAGCCACATAGATCCCTCAAAAAAAAAAAACTTGCTTTTCACCCCCCATCTTCTCATAATAATCTCCTCATTCCCCTAGCATGAAGCTGTCCCCTCTATTTCCCCCAGGATTTGTTGCCATGCAAACTGCATGGAGACCTTAATAGTGCAGGTGCTACAAAAAAGTACCCAGTCCATGCTGTAAAGTGGTTGGCGTTAGGAAGGGCATCCAGCTGTAGAAACTCTGCCAAATCAGATTGGAGCCTGGTGTAGCCATCTGGCTTCACCAGTCCTCAGTCAAATCGTCCAACCCATGCTAGCATGGAAAGTGGATGTTAAACGACGACGATGATGATATATATATATATATATATATATATATATTCAGGGTGCGTCAGTTTTTTGAGGTCATTTGTATGAATTTAGAAAAAGACGCACAGCTCATCAAAGGAAAGCTATATTTGAAAATAAATTGGTACAAATAATCTCAGGAATCTTTTTATCAGACCCATTCAATGAATCCACCGTCAGCATCAATAGCTGCTTCAATATGGGGTCGGAAGCATTAATATGTTCAAATCAGATAATCTTTATCAATTTTGGACATAGCGCTCGTTATGGTAGACTTGAGAGATTGTATGGTGTTATAGGCATGTTGATTGACCTCTCTCTCTTGACTATACTTAATAGAATAGTGGATTGAGTCTGGTGAGCTATGAGGCCATGTATCTGGGAGAACAGTGATCCTGGAGATTGGCACGCTTCCACACTTGGGTTGTCCTAATCTTATGAGACAACATAAAGTCTTGTTGGAAGACGTATAGTCTTCTTTTGCATACTGTTTATCCAAGGTTTTACAACTTTCACCAACACCTCTATGTAGACACAAGCACTGACAAGCCCCGTGAAAAAAAACGAGGAGGCATGACAACTCCCAGAACCATTATATTTGCTGGGAACATAGGATGCATGACAGGTGGAACCTCATTCAGGTCTCTGCATAACCATCTGTCGTTCCTTTGATTTACCTTTTGGTCCTGATTGAAGTTTTTCTCATTTGATAAAACACCAAAGCATTCCAGCTTCTTGGTGTTTTAACTTGTTTAGCAATGATTTCAGCCTCCTTTTTCATTTACTGCCTGATGTGTAACATTATTTATCTGAAAAGTAAAGTAAAACAATTAGAAGAAAGTTAAAGCTCTTGAAAGAAGTGTCATCAAAAAACTGATGCACCCTATATGTGTAATAGATACTGTTTAAATGTGTGTGTGTGTGTAATATATATATAAATACACACACACACACACATATATATATATATATATATATATATATATATATATATATATACAGGGGTTGGACAAAATAATGGAAACATTATCTATAAAAAATATCTATAAAACCGTCAAAAGCTTGTTTATTTTTTGTTTTTTTATTTATTATTAGTGTTGCTTAATATGGTTTGCTAAAATTGCTGTTCCTTTTCAGATATCATCAGAAAAAGGTAATTAAAATTCATTAAAATGACAGATCTATCGGACTTTCAAAAAGGTCAAATTGTTGGTGCTTGTATGGCAGGCGCTAGCGTAACAAAAACAGCTGAAATGTTTGGTGTATCAAGAAGTACTGTCTCGAAAGTAATGACAGCCTTTGAGAAAGAAGGAAAAACCTCCTCATCGAAACAAAACTCCAAAAGAAACCAAAACTTTCAGATAAGGACTCTTATGCGAATTGTTAGAAAGGATCACACAAGAACACCTCCCAAAATTACTGCACCAGGAGCTGCACAAAGCCAGATTTCACGAGAGGGCTGCAATCAGAAAACCACTCTTTTCAAAAACAAACATTGCAAAGCATTTAGAGTGGAGTAAAAACCTACAGAATTGGTCCCTAGAGCAGTGGAAGAATGTTATTTTCTCAGATGAGTCATCCTTTACCTTATTTCTGACCACTGACTGAGTATACATGTGGAGACAGCCAAAAGAAGCATTTGACCCAGACTGCCTTCTTCCAACTGTTAAACATGGAGGAGGATCTGTGATGATCTGGGGGCTATATCTTGGAAATCTTCCAGCCCAATGGTTTCCCTGCATGGCAGAATAAATAGTCAAGACTAAGCATTTTATCTGATCAAATTCATCCTATGGTTTCCGGAGGGAAACACAATCTTTCAGGATGATAATGCACCAATTCACACAGCTAAAGTTGTTACCGAATGGTATGAGGAACATTCTAGTGAAGTTGAACATCTTATCTGGCCACCACAGTCTCCAGATCTCAGTATTATTGAACATTTATGGTGCATTTTAGAAAAACAAGTAAGGAGTCAATATCCTCCACCATCATCACTACAAAAACTGGAGACTGTTTTAGCTGAAGAATAGACAAAAATTCCTTTGGAAACAATTCAAACTTTGTACAAGTCCATACCTCATAGATTCAAGCTGTAATTACTGCCAAAAGCAGTCCTACCCCATATGAAAATAAATTTGTTTGAAATTCTAAGGTGTTTCCATTTTTATGTGACAAACGGAGGCGAATACTGTATCTTATTTATAATGCTTTTGATTTGTAAGATATAATAAACATTATTATTTCTTAAGTAAGAAGCTATGATGGTAAACTCGTCACTTATAACTTAATTATAAGTATTTATCACCATGCATAACTCTTAATTCAGGTTGCGTAAATGTTGTAATGAATTATACACATCAAGACGCTGAACGTGCGTTTTATGCGTGCATGTATGTTGAAGATATGGATTCGTATTCTTTTAACCGTTACATAAAACAAATACACAGTTTCATAAATGCAAAAATAAATTTAACAAGTTGAAAGAACGTGAAGTAAAAGAAAATAATTTCTACATTAGTTTATTTACATATATTAGTATTAATATTATAATGGAAAGTAACATTTTGTCTTAGTTATTATAAGTTAAAATCTGTACTAACGTTCACAACGATTCAATCTTGTAGGATTTGAGTAATAAACATGGCATAAAGATTAGCCGATACTCAAAAGAGTGAGTGTTGTGGATTTGAGTTACAACCCAACGATCACTGAATAATTTCCCAAAAATCAGGGTTTCTATAACTGCTCATACACGAATTCTAAGAACCGTACTTCGTGAAAGATCTCTTTAACAAAAGTTTAGAATTCGTATATGGGCAGTAATTTTTAACCAATGAGAAATCAACAATTTCTCCTGTTTGGGCAAACGAACCTATGTTCTCTCTCCACCTCTTATGAGTTTGCTACACCATTATTTTGTCCAACCCCTGTATGTGCTCACAAGAGGTGCAGTAGATTAATAGGAAGATTATCAGAGAAGGTAGTGTTTGTATGTGCATGATGCACAAGATCTCTAAAAACTCTGGAGACTCGGGAAATTGATTCTCTCAAATGTCCTGGTGGCTCATTAGAGTTAATAGATAATTTCTGCTGTATAAACTGAACCAAGTCAGACAAGCCTGATGCAGCTCTCCGACTTGCCAGCTCTGGTCAAACCGTCCAAGCCATACCAGCATGGACAACAGATGTTAAATGATGATGCACACACATACACACTTATGCGTTTATATGTTTAAAGATCCTAAACATGATATTATGGTACCCCTTACTTCAAGTGAATACTATGGTCATTCATGAATAATCTCTAGTAAAAGAAGTACAGGAAGACCACAGGGGGTGGGGAGGGCATTATCAACACACTGTGTTTACCACATCATCTGCTCATTGTATTTACTAAATTAACAGAATATGTCTACCACTCTACCCCTCCCAGTAACAGCTCTGTACATACAATGTCATTGTACCATGAAATGTCAAACCCATCTGGAAATATTTTAAGTTTCATGTCAGTACCTATTAGTTTTGTTGTATTGTTTCTATTTTCAAAATTCACTAATTTAGATATTTGTTTTCTTTTTCTCTCAACTTCCAGGTGAGTTAGTCCAAAAACGGTGGAATACCCTGAAATCAAACTATGCTCGAGAGACAAGAAAAATCCAAGAGAGCATCCGCAGTGGTGCCAGTATCGAAGAAATCTACACTCCCACTTGGTGGTTATTTAAGCCTTTAAATGACTTTCTACAAGGTACCTACCACCCAAGGCACCCAAGGATTAAAATGGTTAGTGTTACCCTGTTTTGTTATGTTCTGTTCTTTTAGGTCTAGGATAGTAAATAGTATCTCTATCATTGTCATATGTGTGTGTGTTTGGGTGTATGTACACATGTGTGAGTATATACCATCATTTAGCATCTACTTTTCCATGCTTGCATATCTGTGTGTGCGCGCATGTGTATGTATGTATGTATATACAGTGTTCACAGAGCACTGAGTAGCAGTCATGATGTTGGCATTTTAATACCCAGCATCAATCATCGTGATATAGGTACCTCTTTTCTAATATTTAGATGGCTTCCAGTCCACCATGTCAGTTAACTTTTTCTCAACTACAACTTAAATCTTTATGCTCTCCAATGCTGTTGACTGTTCACCAATATATCAAGTTGTTCCTGAAGAAAGGAGACATAAAAAAAAATCATATTTAGCCTGAACTCCCTGTATGCTTGTATACATCACTCATCATCTTACATCCATTTTCCATGCTGGCATGTGTTGAAAAGGTCATCAAAGTCCGAGTTCTTATTTGGTTTGCTGCCCTCTTAGGTGTGACATGGGACCATGCCTCTTTTGTCTGTTTTCATTTGGCAAGGTTTCTATATTCTATGGCTGGATACTTTTTACTAACGACAACCACTTTACAGAGTGTACTGGGTGCATTTTGTCGCCACACATCAGCACTAGAGAAGTGCTCATGTTCTTGACAAGAAAACACTAAAGCATACTCCTGAACCCCACACTCTCTGTACATTCATTAGCCATTGTAGAGCGTACTGGGCAAATATTTTTTCCATATAGCACCAGTGCTGGAGAGGTTATTGTATCCCTGCCAAGAAGTACTCTCAACTGTATGATGTCTCCCTTCATTTATCCACCACTTCACAAAATGCATTGGATACGCTTTTATCATAACAAGTATTGTCAGGCTTTTCCACATTGCTATTGTGATTTTTCTATTAACTGTAAGATACTGGAGGCACGTGGCTTAATGATTAGGGTATTCGATCATAAGGTTATGAGTTTGATTCCTAGCGGCACATTGTGTCCTTGAGCAGGACACTTTATTTCACATTGCTCCTGTTCACTCAGCTAGCAAAAATGAGTTGTACCTGTAATCCAAAGGGTCAACCTTGTCACATTCAGTATGTATGCTGAATCTCCCTGAGAACTACTTTAAGGGTACGTGTGTCCGTGGAGTGCTCTGCCACTTGCACATTAATTTTACGAGCAGGCTATTCCATTAATTGAATCAACTGGAATACTCATTGTAACTGAAGGAGAACCAGAAAGCAGGGGCTGAGATCAAGTTCAGTTATTTTGTTTATTTGTTTTTACATCTACTCCTCTGTGTTAACATGGCTTCAAAGAAATACATATTATCGAAGCATTGTTTTTACTGCTGGATGCCCTTATATAATTTTCAAGTAAGGGATTTTCATTCCACTAATATTTGAAAAGGCAGAGTTAGTGGACGATTTTGTTGACAAACAATGTTGTCTATATAGCTCAGTGCTTTTTTCATGTGCAATCCATAATATAAACATTCACAGACACCCCCAACACACACAATGAAATATCACCTTGCATGGAAACAACTCAGTGTTGGCAAGAGGCCAGGCATCCAACTTTTAAAAAAAATAAATATTAATCCTGTAGCATTTAAACCGGCCATATCCGGCCCAAATATGCTTCCTGTTTTATGTTTTAACCATCCAGATCAAGCCTATCATACTTACCCTTCAATGCCATACAGTCACATCATCAAAATTTTCAAAGCTGCAAAATAATGTAGGATTAATTAAAAACAATTTGAATGAAAAAGTGTTACATTTGACAGAATAATCTGAATGCTAAAGGGTTGAATGATGAAGCTGAAGATGATAATGCATTGCCTGTGACAAAGGTCTGAGTTTTGTCATTTTTCTCCCCCTCAGTCTTTACCTTGCTGACTCTATATTCTCTTGTTTTTAACATTGCAGGCAAATATTTCGGCACATGTTATGAATCCTTTGGACCAAGGAGAAATGGACGAATCTGTCACCAGCTGGCCTGATGAACACAGCTACCTACAAAACAGAGATTCTGACTGTTGGAATGGAGATGCTTCTAATGTGAGTCAAGACTCACCACGTCTTACACACGAAGCACAACCTAACCCAAACATTGAGGACTTTCCATTAATGCCACACACACTCTTCATTAAGCGGTCGCTGTCACCGACGAACAGTGACAAACCCAAAAAGTCAAAGTCAGTCAACCACATTGAAACTCGTAGTGTACAAGTTCTTAACACGTGCGACGATATATTTAATGAGTTTAAAGATCCCACACCATCGTCAGTCCAGGTTGACGTTGATGAAATGTTTGGCAAAATTGTAGGGGAAGAGTTGAGGCAGATAAAAAACGAGTCGGACAAATATGAACTGAAGATTCAAATACTGAGTCTGTGTCGTAACTTTAAATTAAAACGGGTGAACAAAGTGATCCAGACTGAGCAAATATCAACAGATGTTTGGCAATATCCATCTTAGAAGGCCGTTGAGGCTGGTGCTCTACCGCTTGTATGTTTTTACCTCTTGTGTTGTCTATCTTTATCTCCTTCATCATACCCCACTCCCTTCATTTGCTGACACTCTCTTCTGTGACAGACAGAAGTCATTCTGGGTTGTTTTTTTTTTTTCTTCTTGATCATTAGTTGTTTATTGGCTGCCTTGATGATTTTGGAAGATATATTCCGAGCCACCAGTTGGCTGCCTCAAAATACAAAACAACTCCTCACCCACTCAAGTATTTTGCAATTTAAATAACACAACAACAACATCTTTAAAAAACGAATAAATTTTTATGGGAATCCAATTGTAAATTAAAAGTTTTGATTTTTTTCTTAACCTTTCTATCATTTGCATGAAAATTTCAGTAGAGAAGGACAAATGATATAATACCAGATTATTTAGTTGGTTCATCTATATTTTCTATTCTAAATCATTCTCAGTTTGATGAACATGTATTAAAGACATTTCACTGAGTATATCATCATCATCATCTGCTTTCCATGCTGGCATGGGTTAGACAGTTTGATTGAAAGTAGTAAGCTGGAGAGCACTCGGTTCCAATCTGATTTGGCATGGTTTCTACAGCTGGATGCCTTTTCTAATGCCAACCACTCCAAAAATGTAATGGGTGCATGCCTTTTATGTGCCATCAGCACTGGTGCCAGTTACATGATATCAGCATCAGCCGCAACTATGATTTCGCTTGGCTTGAGTTTTCTCAAGCACAGCATATTGCCTAAGGTTTGGGTCACTTATCACCTCTGCGAGGCCCAAAATTTGAAGGGTGCTTTTTTATGTGACACTGGCATTGGCCACGACTACAGTTTTACTTGGCTTGGAAGGTCATTTCCATAAAAATTTGGCACAGTGTTGCCGCAGTTAAGAAGTTTGCTTCCCAACCACATTGTTCTGGGTTCAATTCCACTGCATTGCATCTTGATCAAATGTCTTCTATTGTAGTCTTGAGTTGACTAAAGCCATGTGAGTGTATTTGGTAAATGGAAACTAAAAGAAACTTTTTGTGCGATTGTGTCTCTTTGTCTTGACATTGCATGATTGTTATCAATCGAATGTCATTCATTTCCAATATCCTGTGAAAACCTGTCTAGCCATGAGGAAATATTACCTTACTTGGAAACAGAAAAGAGTTGGTGACTGAGAGGGCAATCTGACTCATGCAAGCGTGGAAAAAAAGGACATTAAAACAATGATAATAATTGTGAATATGGGAAATATTAACATGCTTAATATAAAAATTGAAAAAAATTTTAATTCTTCTTTGACAAAGAGATCCACTTCAACATTAATATTTTTACTTCATCTTTAAGGTGCCAAGCTGGCAGAATTGTTAGCATGCCAAGTAGATTGCTTAGCAGCATTTCATCCATCTTTACATTCTGAGTTCCAATTCTGTCAGGGTTGATAAAATAAGCACCAGTGTCGATGCAGTTGACTTATCCCTTCTGTCAAACTTGCCTGGCCTGTGCCAAACTTTGAAACCAATATATGTTTCATCTTGCAGTTTACACATGCCCAGCTTGTTCCTTCTTTCTAATCTGATTCATGTTGTCATAGAAGACTATTGTTACTTAACAAAAACTCACAGCTACCCAACTTAGTAAGGTACCGATCTAATCTTTTCATCTTTTATTTGTTTCAGACTGCTGCCATGCTGGGGCACTACCTTGAAGGGTTTAGTCCAGTGTTTCTCAACCATTTTCCACCTATGGACCCCTTTTATTCTTATTTTACTCAGGTCCACCCTCATAGCCATTCAATGTTTAAAAAATTCTATTATATTTTATTATTAAAAAATAAAAAGTTTAGAATGGTACAACAATGCACTATAGAACAAAAAATGGACTATATACCTGTTGTAATATGGTTATCTGTAGTCCGATGATATTTTGGAATTACAATTCCTTCTTCAGATCTTTATAGCAGAGACTCCAGCTAAGAAGATCTGAAGAAGGAATTGTAATTCCAAAATATCATTGGACTACAGATAACCATATTACAACAGGTATATAGTCCATTTTTTGTTCTATAGTGCATTGTTGTACCATTCTAAACTTTTTATTCTTTACAAACAATACACAATGCTTCAAGCGAACTACAATACTCTTTTATTATTAAATATTAGGAATTGTATAAAAGAATTGTTAAGTGTTGTACTTATTCTGTTGGTCTCTTTTGCCAAACCACTAAGTCACTGGGATGTAAACAACCAAGCACCAGTTACCAAGTGGTGGTGGTGAGGAGAAACACACACACACACGATGGCCTTCCACACATTTTTCGCCTACCAAATTCACTCACAAGGCATTGATTGTGTACAGATACTTGCCCCAGGTGTTGCTTAATGGGATTGAACCAAAAACCATGCAATTTCAAAGTGTGCATCTTAACCACACAGCTATGCCTATGCCTATGTTGGTTGGAGTTTCATCGTCACATCATTATCGTTATGTTGTGTGCGTGGCAGTGATAATCTACTTACCTGCCAATGTGTACCACTAAAATAGATCCAGTTTACTGCAATAGGTAACAGAGAAACTATTTAATTCATCTACAGTTAACGTCCATTTTCCATGCTGGCATGGGTTGGACAGTTGGACTGCAACTGGCTAAGCAGAAGACTGCACCCAACTTCACTGTCTGTTTTGGCAGAGTTTTTACAGCTGGATGCCCTTCCTGACACCAACCACCTTACAGAATAGACTGAGTGCTTTTTATGATATTTTAATTGATAAATGCCAGGAGCAGGCATGACTGTGTATCAAGAAGTTTGCTTCCCAGCCACATGGTTTTGGGTTCGGTCAGCAATGACCATCCAAATAGATCAATGGGCTGAAGGGTTGTTACTTGAGTGGTGCAAAGGTGGATGCATTGATGTGCTGTTATGAGTGGCATAGCTAATAGGGGACCAACCACTACCCATTGAGTACATTTTTCAAAATTGGTGTCATTTCAATAATTTTCTTTCACTCCTTAATTCACTTGTCTGATAAAAGTTGAATCTATTTTTTTTTATCATATGGCCTTGGAAGAACATTCTGGAGTCGTTACTTTATTTGATCAACCTCCCATGTTTTTGAACTGTCTGTTCAATCTCTTGTGATGTGTTGATGGCTGACTGCCTAAAGAACTAAAACAAACCTCGACACCATAACCTCTTGACACTGATCGATTCCGTGGAGGTTCATCTTTTTCATGTCACATCTGTCTCTCTAGTTGTAAGTTTCACACATAACAACATTGTTACTGAAACATGAAAGTCATGACTAATGAAATATTTTGCATAAGATGTGGGCATGGCTATGTGGTCAGAAGTTTGCTTCCCAACCACATGGTTGGGCCCCAGGCCAACCAAAACCTTGTCAGTGAATTTGGTTGATGAAAACTGAAAGAAGCCTGTTGTGTGTATTTATTTATATATGTGTCTTTATGTCTGTGTTTGTCCCCCACCACTGCTTGACAACCAGTGTTGGTGTGTTTACATCCCCATAACTCAGCAGTTCAGCAATAGAGACTTATAGAATAAAGATATGTATTAGGGTTGATTTATTTGACTAAAATTTCTTAAAGGTGGTGCCCCAGCATAGCTGCAGTCTAATGACTGAAACAAGTAAAAGATAAAAAAAATGTGTTAGAATATAAATACTAAACCAAGCTTAAATATTTTATTTCTAAGAAAAACCACAAAATCTCTAAACACCTAGCACCCTCTTATGAGTTAACAACAAAAGGACCATTTGAAGGTTAAACAGTAACAAAGCCATGAAACAACATATCAGTGTTTTAAAGAAAAACAGATTGGCATTCAAGAGAAAAGTTTTATTATAAACCACTTTTAAGAAGTTAGAACTGATTTCAACAAAGAAGAAATTCATGCCATCCTTTCTAGTTTGACTTGATATTCATTCTCACTTTGTTTCAGATTTATCTTTCCATATCACTTTCTTATTTCTTTTTTGATAAACAATTCAAAATTAATGACTTTAAATAATGATTAGAACTTATTTCCATATTTTTGGTGTTTCTTTTATTTTTCCACTCACTAGTTCTGACATTACAGTCTTTTTATAATCATCCCACATTTGTTGACTTTCCAGTTTGACATCAAGGTCATTGTTATTAGGATAGCTGTTTGCTTGTTTGCGTACCTGCCATTTCACTAGTTCAGAAGCATTTTTTATGAAGAATTTCTTTGACAGCAACACTATTTCTGCCCCACCACTGACTAAGCTAACACTATCAGTGGCTGGAAGTATGTAATATTCATCAAAAACCAATGTGTCCAGACCAAAAACATCTCTACATTTAAGCAAATCAATTTGCACACTTATATAGTTGTTATCATTATTTACATGTTTCTTTTTGTTGCATAATCTTTCAGTTGAAGACTTGTTTGAACTTGTTTTAGGATACTCTACACTGTCTGCAATTGAATCAATAACTTCTATATTACCTAAAATCCTATCATCTTTATCTCCTTTTCTCAGTGGTAATTTAAATATTTGTTCAAAATTGGCATTTGAGACGAATTTCAGTCTATTATTGGAGATATTGACATGTTGTTTTTGTGGTTTTTTTAATCTTTTCATGACCCTACATATACCCTTTTTCATTATATAAATCCAATCTGTATTGTGACTGTCTTCAAGTACCACTACATCTCTTTTAAAAAAATATACAAAACAATGCCGCAAATTGTTTCCGAAACGCTCGACTGGCCAGAATTGCATAAATTTACATTGTGCAAGGAACTTAATATGGTCTGGTATTTGTTTGTCGTATTTATAACTTGTGAACTCCTTTAGTATATCATCCCGTTCAATGGTGAGTAACTGAACTGTGTTGATACTGGTAGCACTAAATTTTCGAAGTGTGTGGTTTACCATATCTAGTTCTCCAAAACTTGTCCCTGGATGTAAGGTTGTTATCTTTTCTTTTTCTGTCCCATCTTTTCTATAATCTCTCTCTGAGATCATCACTCGACCTCCAATAATGAAGTAGAAGTGTTCAGCACATATTCCTTGTCGAATGATTACACGTTTAGGTGTCACCACCATATAGCCTGCTATTTTGGCAATCATCTTCTGAATTTCATCTGGGTAGTTACAGAAACAGGCAAGGCCAGCATTCTGAAGACAGTTTACAACTATTTTTACATCTTCAGGAAATCTTCTCTCTGGAATTTGTCTCAAAATATTTTGAGCTTCTTCGCTTAGTATTGTTGTCTCTCTGTCTACTTTGAAATAACTAGGATTGAAAGAGAGATCTTCAACATTTGATGATACACTTTCTGGATGCAGTGTGTCTCCTTTAATCTTGGCCATAAGTGCTGCAATATTTATTGCTGCGTGCCATTGATTCTGAGCATCATGAATTTCACTTTCAGTAGACCGATACCTTAATCCGTCATCTGGTTCTAGGATAATACTTTCTGTTGTCAGTCTGCCTGTAAATGGCATCTCATGATGGAACTCTTTGATTACTTTTGGGCTATCAAAAAGTCGATAAAAAGCCAGTAACACTTGTGCTAATCGTTTGAAAAGTGTTTTACTAAAAGGCTTCTGTCTTTCAGTTCTCATATCCTTATATGCTGGTAGTTTTGGGAAAAGTGTTTGGTATCTCTGCTCCAGACTCAAACTGTTATTAATTATTCGTTTCTTTAATGTATGCTGTTCAATTTTTCCTTGACGTTCCATTTTCGAAATAAGAACTTTCACTATAAATGGATTCATAGCTGTTGCTCCACATTCTGTATTGTTCTTCTGTTGGCCAACTGCACCAGCAGGTTTCTGTGAATGCCCTAACTGATAATGTTTTATCAATTGACCCATGCTTGGTTCAATTCAGAATTTCAAATTTTCTAAACTTTTGTAATTAGTAGTTTATTGGTTTTCTTAATCTGTGAGAAAGAAAGAAAAATAGACTAAATATATGTTTCTCCCCATAAAAGTATGGGGTTAATTTATTTGACTAAACCCTTCAAGGTGATGCCCAAGTATGGCCAGGGTACAATGACTGAAATAAGTAAAAGATGAAAGATTATTTTTTGTTGTAGAAATTACAGCTTCTGAAGACAGAATATTTGCAAAGACTTGAAAGAAATGAAATGAGCATGCTCTGCTGAAGCATGCATAAAAGATGGAATATACATGAGATGAGAAAAACTGGATACAAGGGCAATGAAGCACAGCGTACAAGTGGGGGCCTAACATTGTTGGCCCCTATACTACATCTCTGGTCACTGCTACCGAGGCAGAGATGGCTATCCACAAGTGAGAGCCCTGTGAGTCAGAGGGACAGTTTCTGCACATCTCCCTTGCCATCCTCTGGGGCAACACCTTTTCCATTTTGTGGGCCGGGACCATGAGGTGGACTGGCAACTCTCTTTAGCTATAGTTGTTGCATCACTTTAAAAAGTTTTCTTTAAAAAATTAGGCATTTTATTTCCAGTGGTAGTAATTGGTAGATGAGAGGGAAAGAAAGTTAATGAGTGATGTTGAATGTTTTTTGGGGGATCATTCAGAAATGATTTGTCTTTGAAAAAAAAAATACCTGAAGTATTATTAAAAATATATCTGATACATAATAAAAACATATGAAGCATATGAAGAACGAGAGCTGTACAAGAAATACTGAATGTTCAAAAGTGAATTGAAGCTGTAGAAGAGGTAAATCTAGGAAGACAAAAAACGAAGTGCTGAAGACAGATCTCAGGGTGCTGAGTCACATGAAGAGAATGACAAAGGACTACGATGGTTGGTGACAGACAGTGCTGGAGGAAACGGCCTGTGCAAGCATGATGAAACAAATGTTAAAACGGTGGTACAGCTCGATATATAACATAGTTCTACAGTCTCTATCTCATGTTGTTATTTTCCTTGTGGAGTGTTCATATGCTTCCCCTTCTCTTCTCTCTTTGATATCCCCTCATCTTTTTCATCTGTGCTCCTATTCACTGTACTACACTACTTGTGTAATGATTGGTGGCATAGGATCAATCTTTATTCAATCCCCTCTCGCATCACCATCCTTATCATTCTAGCTCTCCCTCTCGCATCACCATCCTTATCATTCTAGCTCTCCCTCTCCCATCTTGATGCCTGTGTAATGAAGGATTGCATCAGATCTATTCATATCCAATCATCAGCTTTTTGGGCTACTTGCCATCACTCCTTCTGTTCCATCATCATCATTGTCTTTTAATGTCCTCCTTTCATGTTAGCATGGGTCAGATGGTTTGACAGGAACTGGAAAATCAGAAGATTGTACTAAATGCTACTGTCTGCTTTGGCATGGTTTCTACGACTGGATGCCTTTCCTAACTCCAGTCATTTTACTGAGTATACTGGGTGTTCTTTACATTGCACCAGCAGCAAGACAAAACCCCTGTGAGTAGAAGTAGTATTGAGGGAGGTGGCTTTGTGCCCGATGATGAGAGGTTAGATTATGAATAGACAGACAGAAACGGGTGTCTTGGTGTAGAGGAGATACATGACTACTCATATCAGTTGTTATTGAAATCCATCACTCTTAATATCTCTCATCACTACTCTTCTTTCCTTTCCTATTTGCTGTCTCCTCTTCCATTAATCTGTCCACCTCAGTTGTTATATATCTCGCTCCTGTACAATCGTCTCACCCAAATCCGTTTCCTGCTCCCCCACACCATCATACTGTGGTTTCTTCTACCCTAACCCATCTTATGTCACCCCCTTAGTGAGGGCTTTTCAGTCTTGCTGGGTGGCAATCTTATTTGTGCTTGTACCACAAAAAATGCCTCTGCAAAGTGATTGGTGAACAAGTAAATACAATATATGCTTGAGAGGTTTCTAAAGTGTTGCTGAGGACACAACATATCTAGTTCTGGTACCACAATTAGATGCATTTTGTACACTCTATAAGGGGTTGGTGATAGGAAGGGCATCCAATCACAGATACCAATAAATAGAATGAGCAAAATCCTCCAACCCATCTAAAAGGGTAATAGTTCCAAACAAAAAACTCATTCAGATCATGATGACCCATCCAATTCATGCCAGCACGGAAAGTGGTTCAAAATAAAGATAATGATTATGATGATAAGACACTAATGATGATGGTGACACCAACGATGATGATAATAGAGATGATAAGAATGACAAAGGCAATGATGACAACAATGACAATGATGATGATAAATTCTTGTTTGACAAAAAACTTGATGCGATAAATTTCTGAGGGCATTTCTGAACCCAGCACCATCAAATTGGATAAAACTAATTGTAAAAAGCAAGTCAACTAAAAATTTTTTCCCCAGTGTTATCAATGATATGATAAAAACAGCCAACCAGCCCTGTTGCTTATGAAGAAGCAATACAATTGTGCTTATTCAGTGAGTAAGGTGTAGAAAAAAAAAATTAAACTTGATGTGATAGAAGAAAACTGATTGTAGTTTTGAAATCAGCCAATTTTAGTTTAAATCAAGTAAAAAAGCTCAACAGAAATGTTCAAAATTGTTTCCCTGTGTAATATATATATATATATGTGTTTGCATGTGAGTGTGTGTAGGTATTGATTTCTGTAGGTATTATGAATATATGTGCATGTAGACAGACATGTACATATATATCCACATGCACATATAGATATCCATACATACATACACACATTATGTATGTATATATATATATATATATATATTCACCTAGATTTCATTGCTCTTTTAAAAATTACGATTTATGCATTGTTGCCTCTCAAATATTTAAAATCTACGATCAAGAGCCCTATCTCCTCGCTGATGGTACACCCGCCCTCCCACCCCCTCCACCGGAAGTGCATTCCTCTGTCATCCTGGGCTGTCTCCCGGAACCCATCTAGCGGCCTTGGCCATCCTCTCCCCTACCTTTGGGTAGCGCATTAAGTTTGAGTAATGTTTGCAGGTTGTAGGTACTGTTTTGCTTATGAATTCTTCCAATTGCAAGTTTTCTTTTCAGGTACACGACACTGCTTTCCCCCTTTCCAGGCTACAGGCCCACACCCCCAACGTCGGCACGCTGAAAGGTAGATCTGGTGAAATTGTTGAGATGCTTGAACGGAGACGCGTAGATATGTGCTGCATCCAGGAAGTAAGATGGAGAGGAGGTTCTGCGAGGTTCCTCACAGGCAAAGAACACAGGTACAAGATTTTCTGGGCAGGGAACACTGACAGGGTCGGGGGCGTAGGAATACTTCTAGCGGAGAAATGGGTGGATAAGGTAATCGAGGTCGTTAGAGTAAGTGACAGAGTACTTAAGATCAGACTAGTGCTTCATCATAGATTAGCCACTGTCATCTCAGCCTATGCACCTCAACCGGGGCTACCAGATGGTCTGAAAGACCAATTCTATGACACCCTCTTGCAAACTACCTCGTCGACGAGTGACAGGGATCTTCTCTTTGTGGCTGGAGACTTCAATGGTCATGTCGGACGTCGTGCTGGAGGCTTCCATGGCATACATGGAGGCTATGGCTTCGGTTCCCGCAACGAGGAGGGAACCAGACTGCTGGAGTTCTGTGATGCAACCGATCTTATGGTCTGCAATACCAACTTCAGGAAACCTGCCAGTCACCTAGTCACCTACCGCTCCGGCAGACACTCTAGCCAAATCGACTACATCCTCGCCAGAAATAGGGAAAGAGGGCGGCTTATAAATGCCAAAACCTACCCAGGCGAAGAATGTACCCCACAACATAGATTAGTAGTTAGCGACTTTGGGATCAAGGCAAAATGGGTGCCCAGAATTAGACAGGCTTGGAGGAGAAGGGTGTGGAAGCTTAAAGACCCTGCAAATGGACAGAGACTTAGAGACAAGTTACTTGAAGCATTTAACGAAATAGAAGGGGATATAGCATCATACAACGTGGAAGACAATTGGAGATTTCTGCGGGACAACCTGTTGAAAGCCACTGACCAGATTTGTGGGTGGTGTAAGGTCCCCTCCCGACCCAGAGTAACGTGGTGGTGGAACAAGGAGGTAGACAGGGCTATTAGACAAAAGAAACAGGACTGGAAGAACGGTGGTAGCAGGGAATTGTACCAATGTGCCAGAAGGGAGGCTAGGCGACAGGTTTATTTAGCCAGAGGGGAAGCAGATAAGAAAAGATTTGCCAATGTTCTGCGCCGTGAGGACCAAAGACTCGAGGCATTTCGTGTTGCAAGACAGTGTAGGAGAGAGAATAGTGATGTTGTAGGAGAGAAATGTGTTCGCATGGATGATGGTACGCTTGCACTAAATGAGGATGCAAAGAAAGAGGTCTGGAGATGCCACTACGATAGATTGCTTAATAAAGAGAATGAATGGGAGGAAGAGAGCCTGCCGTATGTCGACCCAATAGAGGGACCAGCTATCAGAGTTGATAGTACCGGGGTAGATAAAGCAATTAAGAGTATGAAGACCGGGAAAGCCCCCGGCCCATCAGGAATCACTGCAGAAATGCTCAAAATATCTGGCAGTGTTGGCTATAGCCTAGTCACCCGTATTACGAACCAGGTGATACACGAAGGAGTCCTACCCAATGACTGGTGTAGCAGCATCATAGTCAACTGCTACAAAGGTAAAGGTGACGCTTTAGATACAAATAATTACAGAGGCATCAAGCTGTTAGATCAGGTTATGAAAGTTACAGAGAGGGACATAGCCCAACTAATTAGGGAGCGAATCAATTTAGATGAGATGCAGTTTGGGTTCGTGCCAGGTAAAAGCACTACTGATGCCTTATTTCTACTGAGACAGCTGCAGGAGAAATACCTAGCTAAGGATAAACCTCTGTACCTGGCTTTCGTTGACATGGAGAAAGCCTTTGACACGGTCCCCCGATCCCTTATCTGGTGGTCAATGAGGAAACTTGGGATAGAAGAATGGTTAGTGAGAGCTGTGCGAGCCATGTACAGAGATGCTGCCAGTAAGGTGAGGGTTGGAAATGAGTACAGCAATGAATTCCGGGTAGAGGTAGGGGTCCACCAAGGTTCCGTCCTCAGCCCCCTCTTATTTATCATAGTCCTCCAGGCAACCACAGAGGAGTTCAAGACAGGTTGCCCCTGGGAGCTCCTCTATGCTGATGACCTTGCCCTAATAGCGGAGTCACTATCAGAACTAGAGAAGTTTCAGGTGTGGAAGCAAGGTCTAGAATTGAAGGGCCTTAGAGTCAACCCAGCTAAAACCAAAATCCTAATAAGTAGGAAGGTAGATAAAACACAAACCCCTTCAGGTAGATGGCCCTGCTCAGTATGTAAAAAAGGAGTAGGTAGTAACTCTATAAGATGTACCCGGTGCAAGCTATGGACACATAAGAGGTGCAGCAACATCAAAGGCAGGTTAACTAGCAAGTTAGTTTTTGTTTGTGGCAGATGTTCAGGTGCAATAAAGACTGTAAACAAACAGGAAACAACTTCTATCTCATTCCAGGGTGAAAAACTAGAGGTAGTCGATAGCTTCCGCTATCTGGGCGACCAAGTTAGTAGTGGGGGTGGGTGCGCTGAAAGTGTAGCTGCTAGAATAAGAATAGCCTGGGCAAAGTTTAGAGAGCTCTTACCCCTGCTGGCGACAAAGGGACTCTCACTCAGAGTAAAAGGCAGACTGTATGACGCATGCGTACGAACAGCCATGCTACATGGCAGTGAAACATGGGTTGTAACTGCTGAGGACATACGTAAGCTCGCAAGGAATGAAGCCAGTATGCTCCGTTGGATGTGTAATGTCAATGTGAATACCCGTCAGAGTGTAAGTATCTTGAGAGAAAAGCTGAACATTAGAAGCATCAGTTGTGGTGTGCAAGAGAGACGATTGCGCTGGTATGGACATGTGGTGAGAATGGATGAGGATAGCTGCGTGAAAAAGTGCCACACCCTAACAGTTGAGGGAACCCGTGGAAGAGGTAGGCCCAGGAAGACCTGGGCTGAGGTGGTGAGGCAAGACCTTCGTACATTGGTCCTCACCGAGGCGATGACTACTGACCGAGACCTTTGGAAATGTGCTGTGCGTGAGAAGACCCGGCAAGCCAAGTAAGATCGTTGCCAGTGCCCCTGGACTGGCTCTTGTGCGGGTGGCACATGAGATGCACCATTTTGAGCGTGGCCGTTGCCAGTACCGCCTGACTGGCACCCGTAGGATTTTCGAGTGAGATCGTTGCCAGTACCCCTGGACTGGTTTGTGCGGGTGGCATATAAAAGACACCATTTCGAGCGTGGCCGTTTTCGTGCGGGTGACACGTAAAAGCACCCACTACACTCTCTGAGTGGTTGGCGTTAGGAAGGGCATCCAGCTGTAGAAACTCTGCCAAATTAGATTGGAGCCTGGTGTTGCCATCCGGTTTCACCAGTCCTCAGTCAAATCGTCCAACCCATGCTAGCATGGAAAGCGGACGTTAAACGATGATGATGATTATATATATATATATATATAAGCATAACTACAGATCTGTACTCTCCCCAACTTTGTTGTTGCATAACTTCCAGAAAAATGGATACTTTTTAACGAAGTTTTCAACAAATACCACTAAGATACTGTAGATCCAGAGTATATGGGGATTTATGGAAACGAATTTTTCCAAGGAGGTAGGGAGAGGAGTTTTGGAAAATTCACATGATTTGACTTTTTTCCCTCATAACTCTCAGGATAATGGATTTAAAAACTTTTTTTCCATAAGAAGATGCCCCATCCTCCACATCATTTCAAAGGCTGTGGTTTAAAAAAATTGGGAAAATTCCCATCAAAACGGAATAGTTCCAACTTATTTGGTCTTCTTGATCCAAAACTCCTTTCCCCACCTCCTCAGAAAAATTTTCCCCACAAATTTCTTTATAATCATAATCTATTCTGTTTGAAAGGTATTTGTATAAAATTTCATTAAAAGATATCCGTTTTCCTGAAAGTTATGAAGGAAAAAAGTTGGATTGTGTAAATTTTCTACAACTCCTCTCACCATCCCCTTGGAAAAATTCTTTCTCATAAATCCCTACATATTCTGAATCCACAGTACTTAAGCAGTATTTGTTGAATGTTTCATTAAAAAGTATCCGTTTTTCTGGAAGTTATGAGGCAACAAAGTTGGTGGGAGTACACATTTGTAGCTATGCCTATATATGTAGGTTATTGGAGTCAACCAAACCCTAAAGATACAGGTAATACCGAGTAAGTGCTGTATACCGACTAGTTTTGCCCCTGACGTGGTTGCAACATGAGTGGGGAGTATAACATGGGTCGTGTATTAGCGTGTGTATGTATAAAAAAGAATAAGATAGAGAGACCAATGGCAAAGGTAGAATTATATTTTATGTATAAAGTCTTAATGATGTACCTTGAGATGTTATATGCTGACCTATCAATTCATTTCAACAGACTAAATATTAAGGGTTTACAGATTGATTAGAATATGATTAAAGAAAAAGTAAAATAAATAAAACTAGAAGAATAAAGTAAAAATAGAGATGATTGAGGAAAGATAGTAATAAAAACTATAAGCAGTAATATTCAGTCTACTGGAAAGGTACATCTTTTTTTTTATCCTCTGATGAAATTATGCTCCTGTCACATAAACGCAAATTTAATGTAGAAATTTTTAATTGAATTATTGAGTATTAATTGAAACGGCTGTAAGAAGCGAAGATGACCAATTTGTTAATAATAAATAATTGTTAACTTCCTCATCTCCATTTTTTCTTCTTTTAAATGATATTTATATATATATCATGTAAAAGCACCCACTACACTCTCGGAGTGGTTGGCGTTAGGAAGGGCATCCAGCTGTAGAAACTCTGCGAAATCAGATTGGAGCCTGGTGTAGCTTTCTGGTTCACCAGTCCTCAGTCAAATCATCTAACCCATGCTAGCATGGAAAGTGGACGTTAAACGATGATGATGATATATATATATATATATATATATATATATATATATATATATACACATACATACAGGGTGTGTAAGATATTTGAGGACAGATTTATGTTTATAAAAAAACCATAAAAACAGGTAATTTATTTATCAAAAAATGTTATGAGGATAAAAATAAATCTTCTTTTCTATAATGTCATTCAGTAAAGCCACCTTCAACAATTGCTTCTATATGAGATCTAAATCATCTCCATGCTTGAATCAAGTGGTTCTGGTTCATTTTGGACATTACTCTGACTATGGCAGCTTTCAAAGAATCTTTGGTGTTATGGGTGTGTTCATTGACCTCTCTCTCAACAACGTTCCACATGTAATAGTCCAATGGAATGAGATCTGGGGAATTAGGAGGCCAAATGTTAGGGGTTATGTGATCATGGAAATTCCCAGCCATCCATTCCTGTGTTACTAGAGTCATGTGTGATAGTGCATAGTCTTACTGAAACACATATGACCTTCCATTGCATACACTGTCAATCCAGGGCTTAACAATTATTTCCAGGACCTCAATGTAGGTGGCAGAGTTAAACTCTAAGGCCTTTTGAAAAGAAGTAAGGAGGCATCACATGTCTTCCACTGCTGACAACCCCTAAAACCATGACAGTTGCAGGAAATTTTGTATGCATAAAACTTGGAACTTCAGAAGGGTCTGCACATAAGCATCTGTCATTTCTTCTGTTAACTTTTTGATCTTGGGCGAAGTTTTTCTAGTTTGAGAAAAACCAAATCAAATCATCTTCAGCTGGGTTATTCAGTTTGTTTAAGAGCCTTTTAGATCTGATATAGTGGTTTTCTTTTGCTTTTTCGGACAAAATGACCTTTCCTCATCATATAAGACTTATATCTGATGTCTTCATGGATAACATTTCTGACTGTTCCTTCTGACACATGGAGATCTTTTGCAATTGACCTCATTGACTTTCTGGAACTGTAATCAATAGTCTGTTGAACTTGCTGAATAAATTCAGGTGTTCTGATGATTTCAGAGTGTTTAGAATGCTTTTTATGCTATGATACTGGTGATACGTTTCCATCTTCAGTCTCTAGCTCCTTACAAACTAGGTAGCCGAAAAATCTGACAACTTTTAAAAATCAAGATATATCTAAATCGCTATTCTCAGCCTTTATAACCATAATAACAGCATGCCTCTTCGTTTCTTGAGTAAGCTGAGGGTCTGCTATTATTATTTTCTGAAACAAAGGTTATACAGATCTATATTTAAGAGATGAGGAATTATGTACATTATTTACATTTGATGGATATTTGTCCTCATCTTGTTTGTTGTTAATACAATGTTTCGGCTGATGTACCCTCCAACCTTCATCAGGTGTCTTGGGGAAATTTCGAACCTGGGTTCTCATTCCTAAGGTATTTTTCGATGTTATTATTATTATCATTCAAGTCACTGCTTGGAATCGAACTTGGAATCTTGGGGTTAGTAGCCCATGCGCTTAACCACTGCGGCATATGGCATAGTGGTTAAGAGCATGGGGGTGTGGAAAGGACTTTCAAAGAGAAAGAATTTCATAAATTATAATGGAAAAAAGTCCATTACGCTCAAGTAAAAAAATAATTTATGAATTTCATTCTCTTCGAGAGTCCTTTCCACCGCCTGTTGGAAAAAATTTTCCACACAAATTTCTTTATAATCGTAATCTTTATAATGAAAGGTATTTATACAAAATTTCATTAAAAGATATCCATTTTCCTAAAAGTTATGAGGGTAAAAATTGGATCTTGTGAATTTCCGAAAGTCCCCTCACCCATTTCGTTGGCGCAAATTTTTGTTTTCATATTCGATTACACTTTTGATTTTGTTTTGGTGGGTGGGTGTTACAGTAAACATTAACCATTGTTTATGGTGTTTTCTCTCCGTAGGTTCGCTAAGATTAATGGAAATGTTTGTATCTTTATTTTTCATTCTTTTTTATTTGTTCCAGTCATTCGACTGCGGCCTTGCTGGAGCACCGCCTTTACACGAACAAATCGACCCCATTCATTGTAAGCCCAGTACTTATTCTATTGGTCTCTTTTTCCCAAAACGCTAAGTTACGGGGACGTAAATACACCAACATCAGTTGTCAAGCGGTGGTGGGGGGACAAACACAGACACACGACGGGTTTCTTTCAGTTTCCGTCTACCAAATCCTCTCACAAAGCTCAAGTCAGCCTGAGACTATAGTAGAAGACACTTGCCCAAGGTGCCATCCAGTGGGACTGAACCCGGAACCATGTGGTTGGTAAGCAAGCTACTTTATTTCATTTCAATTTGCCATAAAGGCAGTACACAGAGAGTAGCTACGGGCTGGACAAAAACATTAATGAGATGAAATGGATGATAAATATGATGGTATAATGAGAGAAGGCAAAAGCCGCCCGCCGAACTTTGCTTCTCTATAACACTGTTCTTTATAAAATTAAATTTTCACATTGAGGCTATGAACCTCGTACATAAAAAGTCATAAATTAAGGCATTTGCCTCTTACGATTTTTCATTACAGAATATGAGGCACTCGTCCTCTTAGGTTTTTTCGCCCGATATAGCCTTCGCTTCTCTCAAGCAAAACGATGGGTCTGGGTCGGGCCACTTTTCAATACTGAATTCGCCGAGGGGGAAGGAATTCACCAACGCACATATGTGCCTACTCGACACGACCTCCGCAGACACTTGCGGAGGCCAGTCCGGATCCTTAGTACAGGTGAGGATTCCCTCTCTCTGACGCTTCCTTTTATTCACAAATTTCTGCAGGGCCCCTCCCTTTCGGAATAGGATTAGCCGATCCTTTTCCTTACAGGGTGAGCCCACAGCTTCTACTGTCGGGACACGCCGGCGGTGCACTATCGAGCACTGGCCGTGCCTCATTTTTTTTTTTCTTTTTCTTTGGGGCCACTGGAGTAGGGCGTACTTCCGCCTTAGCCAGAAAGTCCTCCTCCTCGCCCACGACTTTCGGTGAGCAACCATTGTTGCCCACCTTCTTTCTTTTCTTCTCGGAGGTGGAAACCTCCTCGACTTTCTCCGTCTCTCCCTCCACTGGGAGAGCGGGGGGAACAATTATTAACTGTTCCAGGACCTTATTCTGGTCCTGGGGACAGTCCTTGACATTTCAGGGGACGTCCCTCGACAATGACTGGATATCTCTGCCTGTCCATCCTTAGAAAATCTGGGAGAACCAGATCTCTGGCTGTTTGGGTACACAGAGTCAAAACCGCTTTTGACCCAACCCAATCAGCTGTAGGTAAAATTTTCACATTTAAGAGCTTGGCTCCACTGCCACCCAGACCCCGTCGGATAGTATCCTCTATCCAATCAGGTTCTATACCGGGTGGCAGCCCACAGATCCAAGCTCTAGTTAATTTCTTCCCACAGTATGTGGGAAGAAACAGAATTTTTTGCCCTTCTAAGGGCTAGCTCGCAAACTTGCGAGCCACCTCAGGGGTGTCAAATAGCAACCAAACCGTCGCGTACTTTACACCCCTTGCCATAAACTTAATAGTTGGCAGATATTCTGCTAACTCTTTTTCAATTTCAATTTTGGGAAAGACCGTAATGGTATCGAGTAACCTAGAGTAGGTCCGCAACACCACCGTTCTTTTCCTTGAAATCATTTAACCACTTCTTGGGTGGGATAATCTCCCACTCCACAGCAGTGGCTTTAGTTTTCTTTATATTCTCTGCCATGCGAAAAATGTCCACATAGGATTAAACAACTAAAAATTTAAAAACACAGGCAAAAAGAGAAAACAGTTAAAAAAAGCGGAAGAATTAAAATTAACAGTTCGTACTAAAAACAGTTCATAAAAGAAGGAGAAAGGAAATACCACAGTCCAGGAAGAATAAATAAAATATAAAGTTCCAGGCAGAATAACAAATTTTCAGGCCACAACGGTACTCCGGCCTGATTTGATCCCGGCTCCGCTGCAGTCGTCACTTTGCTTGTAAGAATTAAATCCTTTGCGTAGTTCCACGTGGTGTAGTTCAAAGCAAGAGGAAGACTTTTCTTCAAATTTATTAGCTTTCAAAACTTGGTTTGAAAACAATAAACTCCTTTTCTTTTTTAGCTACTTACCACACAGCTACTCTTGCGCCTATCGATTGCAAAAAATATTCCTTGTTGTCGACTTCCCATTACATAGATATGTTTACCAAAGTTCCAGTATCATTTTTTTTTTCTCTTGTCCTCATGTTTTTCATAATTTCTAAAAAGTTTGAAACATTAAGACAACAATTTTTATGACTTAACACTGAAATTATACAAGAAACGCTCTCAAATAACGGCGATATTTATGTAACCATTTCGTTACCGAATATATGTTGTAATACATCGCTTTTATTTAAATTAATTCTGAAAATAATGAAGAAATTAATGAAATAACAATGTCATTATTGTGCTGGATTTTTGGAATATAAAATAACACGAAATTTTTATGAGAGGTTTTAATTTAGATCACTTTTAAATGAAGTTGGTATCATTGAACAGGGCCGGTCTCCGGCAGGTTGATATCAAAATACAATTTATTTTTCTTTATCTTTCGCTAAGGATTTTTTTATTTTTGTCAAAGACATTTGGTGAATGAAAACGGCTCACCTGGTATTGCCTGGCTACGAATGTATCCAAATATTCCTTTAACTGAATTCCACGTTCCTGGATATATATTTTTGAAAAGCTTTCGTCTCTATAAAGTGGATTAAGCAAGTCACTAGATTCGGTTAAAAAGAGACGATGAGCAATGACTAGAAGAAAATTGAGCGAAACCTAATAACAAGTTGATCTAGCAAGCGTGGCGTCATCTCATTGATGGGGGCCGGTGCGCAATAATGTTACCGGGAGGAAGGCCCCGAAACGGTGTGCATTCTCTCTTGATGACCCCGTAAGTTTACTAGCATCCGGTACGCGGAGCTTTCAATTGGTAACACTTGCATCTGCAAGTCGTTCGCAAAAAAATCTTATCTCGTGCAGAAAGTCTAATGACGATGACTATTTAGATGTCATTCCAGTCCGTCTTTCTCCATCATCGAACTCTGCTAGAACATTACGTTATTGAATGATCCAGGCTATTTTTTTTTCTTTTTGTAATATGCTTGAAATTGTTTATTATATACGCCGTGATCATCATCTGCATGGTGTTTTTATAATTTTTTCTGAATGATATATAACTTGTAAATACAAGTGCTAGCAATTGAAAGCTTCGCATACCGGACACTAGCAGGCTTATGGAGAGAGAATGCGCAGATTCGGATACTTCCTCTCGAAGGTACATTTTGCACACCGGTCCTCTCACTGGGATGAGGCCCCATTTGCTTTGGTTAGCCAGCTACTATGCTTCATTGAGTATTCGTCTAGTCATTTCTTTTTAACCAAATACGGTGGTTTGCACTCTCCATTTTAGCTTGGATATTGTTCATGATGGTATTTACTTTACGTTGAGTGAGGCCCAGCGACAACAACCATCGTCTCATATCACTTTATTAATTTAATGTACTGTGTGTGTTCCGCCGAGGTCGACTTTGCCTTTCATCCTTTCAGGGTTGATAAATTTAGTAGCAGTTGCGTCCTGAGTCAATCTAATCGACTGGCCCCCCTCCCCCAAAATTTCAGGCCTTGTGCCTAGAGTAGAAAAGAATATACTCTGTGTGTGTGTGTGTGTGTAAAAATCGTTATTAATCCAAACAGGTAGAGGAATAGAAGAAATGAAGTTGAAAATGCGCAGAGAATATATTAGAATTATTTAGAATTTAATTATATTTTAAAATACAGGAATACACTAGACCGGTTTCTCATTAGATTTTCAAAAGTGTACTGTACATGGAGCTGTGTCGCGAATTATGTCTATTTTGACTGTTGTTGTAAAAATAACTTGTTTTTAAAGTAGGAATGTTGCTCAGAATGCTTTCCATCAATGCACGGCACTTTGAGCGACTTCTCGAAATTCCAGGCGGCAGAGAGAGGAAGAAAAGAAATGAATCCATCACATACAGGCATCTTCAATAATAACACAAGCTACAGTACTTGCATTAAATTTTTTTTTTTATTAACAGCATGTATTTTATTTGGAAAAGAAATGAAGGTATTAAAAAACGAAAGTATTATGTCGCTCTATTAATTTTCTGTGTTTTTGTAAATTTTGAAGTAATTATAAAACAAGGATTTTAATTGTCTACGTTTCAATTCTTAAGGTCCACTGTTACCATTTGACCTTACCGCTCACCCTGTAACTAACAATCGAAGCTAGGCAGATTACTAACACCCAACCTCCGCCATGATTTCTTCTATTTTCTATTTTAAAGAAATCATTAAATCCCTAAGAATTGTTTCAAATTTTGGCACAAGGCCAGCAATTTTAGAGGAAAGGGTGGCCGATTACATCGACTGCAGTACTTGACAGGTACTTTATTTTATTGCCCCCGAAAGGATGAAAGACAAAGTTGACCGCGGCGGTATTTGAACTCAGAATGTAAAGAGCTGGAAGAAATGCCGTTAATTTTTTTTCGTCCGATACAGTAACGATTCTGTAGCTCGCCTCCCTATTAAAAATGCCTCGTATGTAAGAAAGGATTTTCACATAACTGAGATCGTTGCAAACTAAGCAATTTGGAGTTATCTCCCCTGGCCTTATGCAATTACTCTCGCTGACAATTCCAAGTTCGGCTTGCCTCTTCGTTGGTCAAGAAATGTTAGTTTCTCTTTTGATTTGAGGCAAAATAGCTCAGCATTTTAGTGAGAGTTGGAAATGAAATATTACGACATTCATACCTCTCCTAGAATAACTACCGTGCGGGCTTTTAAGAAAAAATCTAAACCAGATTGTGTTTGTAACTCAACAGCACCCTACCTCTTGCATCACAACGCAACGTCCTAACAAAACGGACTGAGCATAAATACCCTATGATTGGGGAAAGGTTTACAAATAGAATGCAATTAAGTGCGCGTCTTTCTGAAAAGCATTAGCAGAAAAAGAGTTAATGTTTATAACTTGACCCGGAAACTGGGTGGGGAGAGAACCTCGGAAAATTCACAAGATCCGAGTTTTTCCCTTGTAACTTTTAGGAAAATGGGGTTTTTATCAATGAATTTTTATATAAATACCTTTCAAACAGCATACATTTCGATTATAAAGTAATTTGTGGGGAAAATCTTGAGGTGGGGAGAGGACTTTCGGAAAATTCCTTAGATCCGAATTTTTCCTCGTTATATTCCGAAATCACATTCAACTTTCTACAGACACCCCAGCGTAGTACTACTACACTACGTAGTGTTTATTTCTACCTTCTTTCAATAATTTTTAATGTTTTGGCTTCAATTTTGTTTCATTTTATCTTCAATTATTTTTACGCTTTTTTAACCCTTCATCGTTATTCTCATTCACTCGTTATTACTTTCTCTCTCTCTCTCTCTCTATATATATATATATATAGTAGACTTACTTGTAAAATAGGACGTGTGCGTTCAATAATGTAATAATACAAAGAATATATATACATGTATACACACATATATGTACATACTTACATCTACATGTGTATATACATGCATATCAGGGTACAGGACGTTAGAACAATAAACTACAGACAACGGAACGAACACATAGGAAAACGGAAAGCCCCTTGGAATATCCCTTCATCAGCTGTCTCTATTCTATCTAGACGTTTCGAAGACCAGACAGGACGTACTCTAGAATAGTCTCTTCCTGAGTAGTGGATCAACCAACTACACAGAGGATTCCAAGGTGGCAAACACAAACCAAGACAGGAAAAAAATGGACAGTGAAAACAACATTCAAAAGCCGTACGGCCAAACGCAAATCTGAGGTAGAACGCTAGTAGTTCGTCTTGCCTTCACAGCGGCTGGAGTGAAAAGAAAGCTGACCACAGGTCACACGAGAGCAGAGAGGATGGTGGAGGGAGGAAATGGAACAAGGAGGAAAGGACAGAAGCAGTGAAGTAGAGGCCAGGACAGAAGGGTAGATAGGAAGATAGAGGAAGACAGATAGATAAATAGATAGAGAGGATGGTGGAGGGAGGAAGTGGAACAAGGAGGAAGGGACAGAAGGGTATAGCAGTGAAGTAGAGGCCAGGACAGAGGTATATATATATATATATATATATATATATATATATATATATATATATATATATATATATATATATATATATATATATATACACATATATATATAGAGAGAGAGCGATACATATATTATATATATACATACATACATATGTATATACAAACACATATGTAGACACACACACACATATATATATATACAGACACGCACGTTAAATTTTTACAAATGTACCTTTACCATAATTAGGAATCCGAAGAAATCTTTGCACTTTTTAAAGTGAGGTGCAAAACTGCATCAGCCTCCTTTCTTTATATATATATTTTAAGATGACATTTTGCCGAAATACGTTTTCTAGAGTGTGGTTTACATTGGATTGAAGAATCAAAGAAGTTTGAAAAGAACAATAAACGAATGTTGAAGTTATAAAAACTATCGGTAACGATGTCTGGACAAAAATCCATGTTAGTGTTTGTGTGAAACAAGTCAAAGTGTATTAAAACAAAATATCTTTTATATACCTGCTAAAATTACTGGATATATAGTTCCCAAGATTTTCCCCACAAATTTCTTTATAATCGTAATGTATGCTGTTTGAAAGGTATCTATATAAAATTTCATTGAAAAAAAAACAACTCATTTTCCTAAAAGTTATGAGGGAAAAACTCGGATCTTCTGAATTTTCCAAAGTCCTCTCCCTTGGAAAAGATTTTCTCTACAAATTACTTTATAATCGTAATGTATGCCGTTTGAAAGGTATTTCTATAAAAGTTCATTGAAAAAAAACCCCCAATTTTTCTAAAAGCTATGAGGGAAAAACTCGGATTTGCGAATTTTCCGAGTCCTCTCCCCACTATATATCCAGTAATTTTAGCAGGTATATAAAAGATATTTTGTTTTAATACACTTTGACTTGTTTCACACAAACACTAACATGGATTTTTGTCCAGACATCGTTACCGATAGTTTTTATAACTTCAACATTCGTTTATTGTTCTTTTCAAACTTCTTTGATTCTTCAATCCAATGTAAACCACACTCTAGAAAACGTATTTCGGCAAAATGTCATCTTAAAATATATATATATAAAGAAAGGAGGCTGATGCAGTTTTGCTTTGTGTGCAATTTTTTTTTTTTTTTTTTTTTTTCATATTCGTTTCCTACATAATTTCTACACCCGTTGCAGTATTGTTTTTCTGATTTTCGTTTCCGGGTCAAGTTGTAAACATTAAACGAAAAAAGTTAAAGGAAGTCACTGCAACCGGGATTAAAATGATGCAGAAAAGCAAACTGTCAAGGTATCGGTTGCTCTCCAATAGGTTTATGGTCGCGCCTGTGACAGTTGAGACCTCTGGCGTTCATGGCCCCTGGTCTATATTTCTGCTCACCGCTAACGGAGCAGAGATTTCTGTCTGCAAATGCGAGCCTCGTCAGTCAAAGTGGCTGTTCCAGCGCATCTCCCTCGCTGTCTTCTGGGGCAACACCTTTTTCGTTTTGTCTGCTGTTGCCACGAGAAATATTTCTATTTTGTGAGAGGCAAGATAGCTCCCTTAACAACCATCTGCCGTGTAACAACGATTTAGACCGAAAGTCAGACCTCCAAAACTCGAAACTCCCAATATCATTAAAATGTGACTCACACTTGAAAAAAAAAAAAAAAAAAAAAAAACACCACCCTTTTCTGGGAACTTGGGTTTTTTTCCTTTACGATTTTTGGCAGAAGGCCAGCAATTTTATTTCGTTTTGGGGTTTGGTTTACAAGATTCTTTATGTGAGCTCATGTGTTGAAGCATATTCTGTTGTATCTGGGGAGTGTCATTCTCTTTTAGTGCCTTCTAATTAAACACACTCACTGGTGAAATTTCCACTCAATTACTTATTTTTCTAAAATTTTCGTTGCATCTTGCAGCCTTTTCAGTAGTTTTCAACAACTATTGAAAAGGTTGCAAGATGCAGCGGAAAGTTTATAAAAATAAATAAGCAAATGCGTGGAAATTTTACCGGTGAGTATGTTAAATTACAAGGTACTAAAAGAGAATGACTCTGCCCAGATACAACAGAACCAGCAATTTTAAAAGTGGGGTAAGTAAATTACATCGACTCCACGATTCAACTGGTATTTATTTTATCAACCCCGAAAAAATGAAGTCGACCTTGGAGGTATTTGAACTCAAAACATAAAGACGGATGCATCCATTCTGGCAGCTACAGGAATTTCAAACTCCTGCTCTTAAATTAGTACATATTATAAGGGGTTCTGGACCATCAGTGTCCAGGAAGTCAGAAATAGGGTACCTATACATTAGTATAAATGAATTTACTAATACTGTACTGTGAAACAGGGCTGTCAAGTAGACTTGCCTGGTAGCTGTGGGAATTTTAAGCTTCTGCTCATAAATTAGTGAGAATTATAAGAGATTCCAAATCATTAATGTCCAGGACAGTGCTGTAGCTGCTTGGTATCATGTCACCTCTATTCATTCGTTTATCCTCTCATCATCCAACCCCTGCCACTAACCTTTATGCTAAGTCTTTCTATCTCAGAATTTCTTCTTTACTTATGTCTTACCAATGGGTGTCAACTTGTAATAAACAGCAGCTTAAGCAGAATATTGGTTCAAATGTTGGCACAAGGCCAGCAATTTTGGAGGAGGGGTAAGTCGATTCCATTGGCCCCAATGCTCAACCCCAAAAGGATGAAAAGCAAAGCCAACCTCAATGGAATTTGAACTTGGAACATGAAGATGGATAAAATGCCACAAAGCATTTCACCCAGTGTGCTAACAATTTTTCCAGCTTGCCGCCTTATTTAAGCAGAATATTGGTTTCAAATTTTGGCACAAGGCCTGCAGTTTCATGGGTGGGAGTAAGTCGATTACATTGATCACAACTGGTACTTATTTTATCAATCCTGAAAGGATGAAAGGCAAAGTTGACCCTGACAGCATTTGAACTCAGAACACGAAGACTGACGAAATGCCATGATGCAATTCACCCAGTGTGCTAACAGTTCTGCCATCTTATTTTAGCAAAATATCAACAAGGTCTTGTGAGGCCTTGGACAACACTCCTTCCTCCAGATATAGCAACGAGAAAATAAAAAGTTAAATTAATCCAGTACATTTATAGTTTTTGCCCCTCAATACTCCTGTCACTTAACTACCAGATTCTATGTTCAAATCTAAATGGTAATTTAAGAAATTTTATGCAACAATCTGCAATTCTGTATGTCAATGGTTACAAATTAACCTTTTAGCTTTCAGATGTCAAATGTAATGCTCATTTATTCACATTATGTTGAAATAATCATACATTATCTTGTAACTTTGAGATTTTAACTATGAGATTGTTTATTTTTAAAATGACATTGTAGGCTAGCTGTGAGAGGCCAGATATGGTCAGTTTGAGCATAAAACAGGTATAATATTTGGGCTTGATGATTACAGGTAAGTTCACCACCATCATTTCACCATGAGGAAAGTTTACTGAGAAAATATATCCATAGTATCTCACCATTAATAGTTAAAACTATTTTGTTGAAAAATAATAGTGAATTGATGATGATGAACTTTCCCTGCAGTGAACTTACTGGATATCAAGCTTGATATGGCTGGTTTAAATACTAAAGAGTTAAATCAAAGGCGCTTTTTTTCTCCATTCCATCAGAAGGAGGAAGTAAAATTACTTCATGTTAGATGTTCCAGCCTCAAAAACATTTTGAACTCAACACACAAACCTAGCAAAAGCAATAGCTTAATTACACAACACTGCTGATCACAGTAGGGAATTAATAATTAACCACTTAATTCATTGTTTTAACAACCACTTTTCCATGCTCGCATGGTTTAGCTGGAATTTTGTCAAGGCAGATTTTCTACAGCCAGACACCCATCCTGTTGCCAACCCTTACTAGTTTCCAAGTAAGGTAATATTTCCTCATGACTAGTGATGTTATTTCAGAATGTTGGAACTCAACGATACTGTTTGTATGACAGCGACATTCATTTACAGCTTGACTATCCTTTTCGAGACAAGCAGACATAAACATGTACTCTCTCTCCCACACATATATTTTCTGCAAGTCGTCTTAATAAACTTTGCATTTTTACATTTTGCAAAAGTAAAAAAAGTTTCAAACATGACATTCCTCATTTTACATTGGTGTATAAAATTGCTTTCTTGAGTTAATCTTTTACCTATTTCAGCCATTAGACAGCAGCTTTGCTGGGGCACTGCCGTGAATTTTTAGTTGAATGTAGTGACCCCAGTGCTTACTTTTTAAGCCTATTATTTTATTGGTCCCTTGCTGAACTGCTAAGTTACAGGGACGTAAACACACCAACACCAGTTGTCAAGTGATGGAGGAGACAAACACAGACACAAAGATATGCACATAGATATATATACATAGACAGGCTTTTTTCAGTTTCCATCAACCAAATCCACTCGCAAGGCTTTGGTCAGCCTGAGGCTATATAGTAGAAGACACTTGCCCAAGATGCCACACAGTGGGACTGAACCTGGAACCATGTGGTTGGGAAGCAAGCTTCTTAACACACAGCCACCTTAATGAATTTTTTTTTTTTTTTTTTGAGTGAATATTTCTGATTTCTGCAGCAAAAATAGTTAATGAAAGAAATCTTTTTTTTTTAAATTAAAATGAGAAGAAATTAAGAAAATACTGATTTATTCATTATGAAATATAAACAAGGAGAACATTTAATATACAACTGATGAAACAGATTAATCTTATACAAATGAACTAAATACCAAATGCTCACGCTGCATTTTGTGATCAATAATTGGTAAATGAATATCCGTCAAAGTTCTTGGCAATGGGAAGCAATGCAAAATAGTTTTAATTTGGAATCAAATGTGACTTCTGATCATAGTTTGCTCAAATATTTATATAACCTTTGTATGGTGTTTCTACCCTCACAGTAAAAAATAACCAGTAACATGACCTTTCAATGTATCGTTTCTGTATGGCCCAAAAGCAACCACTTTTATTACCCTCAGAATAAAATCAACTGAGGATATTGGTTGTTGAAGGTTTAGTTATCATTATTTACAGTTGTAAAACAAGTTACTTTGAAAGCTAGCTTTATGGACCAGTTAGAAGCATAAAATAAGACTTATTTTGCTGCAAATTCTAGAAAGCAGCGTTTTAGCAAAACAGCTCAAAGTGCAGATCTATGAACTGTTTAAAACCTAGAAGAGCTTATGGGACTGAAAACGAATATATTTTTTTAAGCTAAACTCATACTTTGTTTTCCCTGTTTATAATTAGAATATATTTAGTGAATTATAAATTACACACGCACAAGGCCACTTTCAGAGAAGAGATCCAGCTAATTAAACTAACCTCGACCCTGCAGAAATACGACTGTCATTTAGAATCTCTGTAAATTTTGAACTTAGAAACTGGAAGGACAAAACTAAACATTTCGACATTTGCATCTAGACAGTGCTCTATTGTCCTAGCTGTAACCCATTGCTATTTTACAAGATGTTTACATTTTTAATCTCAACTCCTGTGAAATTTCCAACTGAACAATGCCAGGCTCTGGTTTTCCTAATATTCTTATTTCAAATGAAATGAAAGGTGATGTTCTAGCTGAAATGGGAACCTTGTAAAAAACATGCACTGGTTGCACTTCAGAGTTTTTAAATGCAAATGCTTGTGATATATGTGTAATTTACAATCTGTGCGAATGCTACAACAATGCTTGCAAAATGGACAAACATACTCGTTTCTAGAGTTCTTGACAATTGCATCTTTTATAATTTTTATTTCTTTTTCTGTAATGAAGTCTTTATATTGTTTGGCATGTTTCACAGTCATGTGCTTTATCAGTTTAAAGATCTTCAATGATGTGAATTCACATAATTTACATTTTTTAGAACTGGCTGCTACTTTACTAGATTTTCTAACAGCATCTGAGCCTCTCTTGGAGGCAGAAACACTTTGATGTACCACCCCAGTAAATGAAGTGGTAGTAGTAGTATCAGCCCTTCCCTTCTGTGAAACATTTGCATTTGTCAAAGTATTCTTATTGGAAATGTTAGTGTTATTTTGTACAGGCTTAACAGATATGTTGGCTTTAGATGAAGTCTTGTTCTGGGAAGTGTCAACTATCGACAACATTTTGTTTGTGGACATATTAGATTTAGATAAAATCTTTTTGCTTTGAGTGTTGGCTTTAGATAAGTCCTTTTTACTGGATGTGTCAGCTTTAGATAAAATCTTTTTATTGGATGTGTTGGCTTTAGATAAAATCTTTTTATTGGATGTGTCAGCTTTAGATAAAATCTTTTTATTGGATGTGTTGGCTTTAGATAAAATCTTTTTACTGGATGTATCAGCTTTAGATAAAATCTTTTTATTGGATGTGTTGGCTTTAGATAAAATCTTTTTACTGGATGTGTTGGCTTTAGATAAAATCTTTTTACTGGATGTGTCAGCTTTAGATAAAATCTTTTTATTGGCTGTGTTGGCTTTAGATGAAGATTTTACATCAGAAGTGTGAGCACAAGATAGAATCTTTTTACTGGAACTATCAGCTTTAGATAATACTACACTGGAAGTGGAGGTGCTGAGTATTTTCTTACTAGAATTGCTGACATTTGTTACGTTTTTGTTCTTATTAAGAGTAACAGAACTATCGACATATTTAAATGAACTGTTAGATTTTGTTGTGATAGTTTTCCTACAAGAAATGTTGGTAGCCGACAAATCTTTCTTACTGGAAATATCAAAATATACAGCATTCTTTATCCTATGACAGCCATTGGGACTTGATCCATTCTTTTTGTCTTGACTGTCAGTACTACATTTTACACGAACTTTTTTCTTATTAGATGTAACTTCACTCGACAAATGTCTTTTACGGGCATTTTTGACTGTGGATTGTTTCCTGTTACCAACATTTGATTCATTCTTCACTTTAGTAGCTTTAACAGTTGAGTCAATCTTCACCTTTTTGCTACTGGCAGTTGGATCAGTCTTCATCTTATTGATTCCAACAGGGCAGCCAGACTTCACCTTATGACAACTGACGGTTGAATCAGTTTCCATCTTACTGATGGTTTCAATATCTGAGTTGGTCTTTACCTTACTCACCCGAATATCCAAACCACCTTTTCTTTTCATTCTCTTGATGTCAATATTTAAGCTACTTTTCACCTCACTAATTTCAACATCAGAACCATTTTCTACAGTACAGATATCAACAGCTAATTCAGTCTTCACCTTAGTGACTTTAGGGTCAGTTGTCACCTTACTGACTTCAGCATCTGAGCCAGTCTTCACCTTATTGCTCTTAACAGTTAAGCCAGTCTTCACTTTATTGCTCTCAACAATCAAGCCAATCTTCACCATACTGCTATCAACAGCCGCGCCAGTCTTCATTTTACTGCTAACAACAGCCGAGCCAGTCTTCGCTTTACTGCTATCAACAGTCAAGCTAATCTTCACCATACTGCTCTCAACAGCCAAGCCAGTCTTTGCTGTACTGCTCTCAACAGCCAAACCAGTCTTCACTTTATTGCTCTCAACAACAGCCAAGCCAGTCTTCACTTTATTGCTCTTAACAGCCAAGCCAATCTTCACCATACTGCTCTCAACAGCCGGGCCAGTCTTCACTTTACTGCTCTCAACAACAGCCAAACCAGTCTTCACTTTACTGCTATCAACAGCCAAGACAGTCTTCACTTTATTGCTCTCAACAGCCAAGCCAGTCTTCACTTTATTGCTCTCAACAACAGCCAAACCAGTCTTCACTTTACTGCTATCAACAGCCAAGACAGTCTTCACTTTATTGCTCTCAACAGCCAAGCCAGTCTTCACTTTATTGCTCTCAACAACAGCCAAACCAGTCTTCACTTTACTGCTATCAACAGCCAAGACAGTCTTCACTTTATTGCTCTCAACAGCCGAGCCAGTCTTCACTTTATTGCTCTCAACAGCCAAGCCAGTCTTCACTTTATTGCTCTCAACAACAGCCAAACCAGTCTTCACTTTACTGCTATCAACAGCCAAGACAGTCTTCACTTTATTGCTCTCAACAGCCAAGCCAGTCTTCACTTTATTGCTCTCAACAACAGCCAAACCAGTCTTCACTTTACTGCTATCAACAGCCAAGACAGTCTTCACTTTATTGCTCTCAACAGCCAAGCCAGTCTTCACTTTATTGCTCTCAACAGCCAAGCCAGTCTTCACTTTATTGCTCTCAACAACAGCCAAACCAGTCTTCACTTTACTGCTATCAACAGCCAAGACAGTCTTCACTTTATTGCTCTCAACAGCCAAGCCAGTCTTCACTTTATTGCTCTCAACAACAGCCAAACCAGTCTTCACTTTACTGCTATCAACAGCCAAGACAGTCTTCACTTTATTGCTCTCAACAGCCAAGCCAGTCTTCACTTTATTGCTCTCAACAACAGCCAAACCAGTCTTCACTTTACTGCTATCAACAGCCAAGACAGTCTTCACTTTATTGCTCTCAACAGCCAAGCCAGTCTTCACTTTATTGCTCTCAACAGCCAAGCCAGTCTTCACTTTATTGCTCTCAACAACAGCCAAACCAGTCTTCACTTTACTGCTATCAACAGCCAAGACAGTCTTCACTTTACTGCTCTCAACAACAGCCAAACCAGTTTTCACTTTACTACTATCAACAGCCAAGACAGTCTTCACTTTATTGCTCTCAACAACAGCCAAACCAGTCTTCACTTTACTGCTATCAACAGCCAAGACAGTCTTCACTTTACTGCTCTCAACAACAGCCAAACCAGTCTTCACTTTACTACTATCAACAGCCAAGACAGTCTTCACTTTACTGTTATCAACAGCTGAGCCAGTCTTCGCTTTACTGTTATCAACAGCTGCACCAGTCTTTGCTTTACTACTATCAGTAGCCAAGCCAGTCTTTGCTTTACTGCTATCGACAGCCGAGCCAGTTTTCATTTTACTGCTATCAACAGCTGAGCCAGTCTTCACTTTACTGTTATCAACAGCTGCGCCAGTCTTCACTTTACTGTTATCAACAGCTGCGCCAGTCTTTGCTTTACTGTTATCAACAGCTGAGCCAGTCTTCACTTTACTGTTATCAACAGCTGCGCCAATCTTTGCTTTACTACTATCAACAGCCAAGCTAGTCTTTGCTTTACTGCTATCGACAGCTGAGCCAGTCTTCACTTTACTGTTATCAACAGCTGCGCCAGTCTTTGCTTTACTGTTATCAACAGCTGCGCCAGTCTTTGCTTTACTGCTATCAACAGCCAAGCCAGTCTTCACTTTATTGCTCTCAACAGTTAAGCTAGTCTTTGTGTTGTTGCTATCAACAGCTGAGCCAGTCTTCACTTTACTGTTATCAACAGCTGCGCCAGTCTTCACTTTACTGTTATCAACAGCTGCGCCAGTCTTCACTTTACTGTTATCAACAGCTGAGCCAGTCTTCACTTTACTGTTATCAACAGCTGCGCCAATCTTTGCTTTACTACTATCAACAGCCAAGCTAGTCTTTGCTTTACTGCTATCGACAGCTGAGCCAGTTTTCATTTTACTGCTATCAACAGCTGAGCCAGTCTTCACTTTACTGTTATCAACAGCTGCGCCAGTCTTTGCTTTACTGTTATCAACAGCTGCGCCAGTCTTTGCTTTACTGCTATCAACAGCCAAGCCAGTCTTCACTTTATTGCTCTCAACAGTTAAGCTAGTCTTTGTGTTGTTGCTATCAGCAGGTGAGCCAGTCTTTGTTTTACTGTTATGGACAGGTGAGCCAGTCTTTGTTTTACTGTTATGGACAGGTGAGCCAGTCTTTGTTTTACTGTTATCGACAGGTGAGCCAGTCTTTGTTTTACTGTTATGGACAGGTGAGCCAGTCTTTGTTTTACTGTTATCGACAGGTGAGCCAGTCTTTGTTTTACTGTTATGGACAGGTGAGCCAGTCTTTGTTTTACTATTATCAAGAGGTGAGCCAGTCTTTACCTTACTAATTTCAACATCTGAGTCAGCCTTCACTATTGTGATTTTAACACCTGGGCCAGTTGTCTCTTTGCTGAGTTCAACAGTATCTGAACTGATCTTCCTCTTATTGTTATTGACAGTTGGCTCACTTTTTATTTTACAACTATTATCAAATGCTGTATTTATGTTACTAGTTAGAAAGGCTTGGTTATGTTTCAAAGTTGTATCATTAACTGAAGATGTTTCTTTACTAAGATACAATAAGCATTTCTCCTTTTTGACTCTCCTTAATGGAATTGAATTTTGAGCAACCATTAAGTGTTTTTCAACATTAAGCAGTAATTTATTTGTATTATAATTATTATCATAGTCATTTTCATAATTATTATCTTGTTTGATATTCTTCTCAATCTTTAAATCTGTGTTGGAGGTATCTATCGCAATTTTTCTATTCAAGGGTGAAGAAAACTTCATTTTCTTCATCTTACTGTGATTTTTATCATTTAAAGATCTTTTGTGTAATTTTTTATGTTTGTTATTTGTTTCAGATTCAAATCCACCTTTTCGAAGATTATTAGTACTTTCATCATTATCTGGAATTTTCTCCGCTTCATCCAACGGCTGAGAGTCGCTTAGAAATATAAACAGTTTTTTGTTTCTCTGCTTATTATTGGTTGTTTCTTCCTTCCTCTTAGACTTTCTTGAAGCCACCATTTCATATACACATTGCTGTTGAATCTGTTTGTACAGTTCAGTCCTCCTTGATTTCTGAGATTTCACTGAAACAATCTTTTGTTCTTTCTGAAGGCAAAGTTTGCCATCAGAACCTTTTGCCAGCTGTGGTAAGGAAAGAAATTTGACACAAATAATCCAGCCTTGATGTTTGTGCTGATAATGCCAATGCATTTCTTCAAGTGAATACGTATTTGTTTTACATTTAAAACACTGCCAGAGATACCAATGGAAGTGATACTGCAGAATGTGAAGATGAATCTCCTGTTTCGACTTTCTAGTTTGGAAGCAAAGGTTGCACTTTAAATTCTGATCCATAAATTTGTAGCAAATTTTCAAGCAAGCATCAAGTTCTTTTCCAGCTATATCAAAATTAATAAAATTAGAGACTGAGATAGTATTATTGTGCATCTGTTCACCCCAATTAAACCCTTCTATTGATGAGATATCTTGAGAAGAATTTTTTAATTTGATCTTTACTCTGTTCTTTTGTTTTCCCAGCTGCTTCATTTTAACACCTTTTTGTTCTCGTGCCTGTTTAAAATCACTCAAACCATTACACTGTTCACTAGCACAATCATTAGCCTCACCCTGTTTACTAGAACAACCATAAGTTTCACTCTGTTCATTAGAGCAATCCTCAGTCTTACACTGTTCTTCTGTATGATTTTTTGGATTTATCAAACCATTTACATATTTTTCAGAAGCACTATGACTTCCATCATCTGTACTGTCATTATTCAAGCAGCTTGTCTTAAAACCTGCAGTTTCTTCTTGTTCTGATATTAGGGTTTCCTTCATAACTTTGACTGTACTCTCTGTCAGTAGTTTTAAATGCTCAAATACTTGTTTCTTGGTACTGCATACAAGTTGGCTGCTGACAATAATTTGTCGCGGCTTCCCTGGATGTGATAAAGAGAGATGGTGAAGGATATGTTGACGGACAGTGTCTCGTGCAGGACAGTAAGAGCATTTAACTGACTTCAGGAGATTACAATGGTAGTGTTCCAATAACTGATTAAGGTCTGGGAATTCAGTAGCACAGTGCTTGCAGACGACTTTTTTACAGTTGATGTGACTTGAAGTAAAATGTTTGGGTAACAGGCTCAGAACCCTTGTGTAATAGCTACAATCACTGGAACCACAAGGATATAGAAATTCTGTTGGGTGAGTATGAATTTTCAGATGTTTTACTATAAGACTATAAGTGTCAGCTGTAAAGTCGCAATGGGTACATTGGTAAAAGTGCATATTTTCATGTAGTCGTTTCAGATGTTTCAAATAATTATCAGGAAATAAAGTGGAATAGTTGCAGCCTGTTACCATACATTTATAAAAACTCCAGACATCAGCAGAAGAATCTGATTTCTTAACTGGATGAACATGTAAATCATTTCCACCAGTGCCTGCTGTTGTTACTTCTGTCTTTGCTTTACGTACTGGCTGGTTGTCGTTCTCTAATGGTAAACTTTCATCTGATTTATCACACGCTGCAAGAGTGTCATTTGAACATTCACTTATCAAATTTTTATCTGTTGGATGACTAGAGCCAGCTTTAGAGTTGCAAGTTAAGTTTTGTGTGTCGCTGCCATCAGAATGGTCCTGGACTAATGGTTCATTTATGGTGTACTCGGCAACTGGTGGAGTGGCATTATCACTCTGAAAACTGGATACATTGTTTTTTTCTGTCAGACTAATAGAATTATCAACAACTGTATCTGCATTCAATCCAGTTTTCATCAACATGACTTTGAAAATTATTTTCCCAGCATTATTCTTACCCCAGTTCACTTGTATTGGTTTTCCTTCCTTAGATACTAAATAGTTTATAATCTGAACTACTAATGGACAGATTGTGTCACCAGAACTGAAACTTGTGTAGTGCAGCTTAGAGCACAAGTCAACACCTTTGTGAAAATGCCACATTATATGATTACTGATTGTGTTTTGAGTGTAATCTTTTGAACAACTTAAACATTTGTATTGTCCATTTACAAGCATAAATTCACTTGAATCTATTACAGGTTCTACACAACTCTTAACACTGACAGCTGAACTTTCATAAATTTTTTTTCTTTTCTTTTGGTCAGAAGTTACAGCCTTTTCTATAAATAAATCATCTTGGATGGAGTTTCCTTTGTAGTCTTTCAAGTCCTTTGGTTTATTGTTATTGTCAGTATTAGAAGGAATTAGTGAATTATTGTTATCCAAATGGGAATTGTTACTTGATGTTTCTGTTGTTGCATTTTCTATAGTAAACGTGTCTTCTGTAATCATCACTCTGTCGTTATTTGGATCATCTCCACAGCTCCGGGAATTATTTTTCAAAGATTGTCGCTTTTTTATTGTTGATAATAAGAAATTTCTCATGATCTTCTTAATCAACTTGAATGATGGACAGTCAGAGATATCAGCATTAGATTTACAAGAATGACATAAATTATTGCTGGGAACATCGTCACGATGAAGATGCCACAAGATGTGGCTTTTTAACAATGATATATGCAGGAATTTCTTATAACATATCAAACAAATAATGCTGTTTGGAAGAATTACAAACAGAGCCTCATTACTGTTGTTTATTCTCATTCGGAATTTGAGGTGATGCTTTGGCACTGAATCTTCTGTATCTTTGGAGTCAGGGACCACAATAACAGGAATCTTTGGTGAATTAGCTGCATTGCCTGTATCATTTACGGCGTTCTTGTTGATAACCGATAAGAGGGAATTTGAAAAATTTCCACTGTCTTCCATAATATTGCTTCTCTTTACATCTTCCATTGTAAAAGTCTTCAACTGTAAATATACAGAAAAAGGAAAATAATGAAATAAAACTGTGGAAATGTTTACTGATCAAAGAAGCAAATTACTGCAAACATAGGATAACTATTATGGAGAAGAAAAGAGAGTTGAAACAACACTTAATTACATTTCTGATGAGGTACACTTTGTTTCAATTAATTTTGAAAAGAATGAAGAATTTAGTAAAGTAATTGACATCATTAACTCTTTAACATTCAGAATACTCTATCAAGTGCAATGCTTATTTAATATTTTTGAATCAACTGTGCATTATCTCATAGCTCTGAAATTTCAATGATGTGACTGTTTATTTTTAGGATGAGATTGTAGGGCAGGCGTGAAAAGCTCAATCAGGCCAGTTTGAACAATAAAACTAGTAGAATATTTTAGTAGGAGATGGTCGGTTTCAATGCTTAAGGGTGATGGACTGGTAGAATCATAAGAGTGTCAGCCTCTTTTTATATTCTGAGGCCATATCCTATCAAGGTTAACTTTATGCTTATCTCTCTGCGGATGATAAAACAAAGTACCTAGTCAAGCACTTGGATCGATGGGATCTGTTAACCCCTTTCCTTCAGAACTGCTGGCATTGTGCCTAAATGATAAAAAATTAGAAAGCAGGTGTTCAAATTTTGATGGAAGATTTGAACTTAGATCACTTTAAAACAGGGATTTTGTTATCACAGGACCACAGACAGTTATTTAGGGTGGGGCTAGTATCAAAAGGGTTAAACTTATTTCTAGGATTGTGAATTAGTATCTTTTTATCTTTTTTACTTGTTTCAGTCATTAGACTGTGGTCATGCTGGGGCACTGCCTTGAAGGATCTTTAGTTGAATCAATTGACCCAAATACTTATTTTTCTTTTTTTAAGCATGGTACTAATTCTATTGGTTTTTTTCTGAACCACTAAATTACAGGGGCATAAATACACTAACACTGGTTGTCAAGCAGTAGTGATGGACTCAGCAGGCTTATTTCAGTTTCTATCTACCAAATCTATTCACGTGGCTTTGGTCAGCCAATAATAGAAGACACTTATTCAAGTTCCACACAGTGGGACTGAACCCAAGCCCACATGGTTGAAGCAAGCTTCTTAGCCATGGTTGTGCATGCATGCATATATATGTGTGTGTATATATACAGGGTGCAGTGAATAAACTGTCATCTGAATTACGCAAAAATGCAAGAGGGGCATGTGCCCCAAGTGCCAATTGAAGTGGGGTAGGGGCACAGAATTGACCATAATACAATAAGCTTGAATTCCACTTATAAAATTGCAGTTGTAAAGATGGATCTCCAGTTTATTGTTTTATGCTGTTATTAAAAGGTAAAGACAATATGATGGCTGTCTACATTCATGTCGGGACATTTTTACAAAGGGTGTCAAAAAAGACTTGAGGCTCAATTGAGTGAAACCCACATATTTTCGCCTTGCCTACTGCACAACTAAGGGTATAAAATTAAGTGTGGTGGTAAACATTCTATGTTAAATTTACTTAACTGTTGTTTATTCATTTAACTGTTAATCATTCTTTGTGGTTCTAAAAATAGTTCATTCTGATCTTATCAGTGTTAATCGATTTTCCATTTCCGCATAGCTTCAACTTCCAGTGTACATACTGTAAATGGTTTGTTATGTTATCAATAAACACTTCGATGTCCTACCCGAGCGGATGTGTGACTGCTAATAAGATCATTCAAAAGTGGTTGTCCCATTTCTATCCTTGGATATTTGGGGTACTTCAACAAAACAATACTACAAGCAGTAGAACAGTTCAACTGGGTTCTACAATGTGATTCTTAAAGCAGAGTAATTTGTTTTCTACTTCTAATTATGACTACATTAAGGTTTACTCTTTTCTCTGTACAACATTTATGACTTGTTTGTCACAAGAACATGAAGTGTGCCTTCACATGGGCGTAGGAGTGGCTGTGTGGTAAGTAGCTTGCTTACGAACCACATGGTTCCGGGTTCATTCCCACTGTGTGGCATCTTGGGCAAGTGTCTTCTACTATAGCCTTGGGCCAACCAATGCCTTGTGAGTGGATTTAGTAGACAGAAAGAAGCCTGTCGTGTATATGTATGTATGTATGTATGTGTGTATATGTTTGTCGCCCCAACATCGCTTGACAACTGATGCTGGTGTGTTTACATCCCTGTAACTTAGCGGTTTGGGAAAAGAGACCGATAGAATAAGTACTAGGCTTACAAAGAATAAGTCCTGGGGTCGATTTACTCGACTAAAGGCGATGCTCCAGTATGGCCACAGTCAAATGACTGAAACAAGTAAAAGAGTTAAAGAGTAAAAATTCATTCAGAATTCGGACAGTCCTTTCTTACCAACGAACAAGACATGGTTCAGGAGAAAGGCAGGAAATGGCAGCAGTGAGGAAATACTGCGCTCATGGCTCCTTTACTCACCCTCTAAGAAGGCGGCATATTGCATCTACTGTCTGCTCTCTTTGCGGTCCAATCTGCAGTTCTCATTAGAAAAAGAATGTGGATTCTACCAACGGAAAGGAACCGGAAAGAATACCTCTCCATGAGAATTTGCCAAATCATTGTGGAAAGATTTTGAGAGAAACTTTGAGAAGAAGGGACTAATCAATGCTAAGCTACAATCAGTAACTGAAGGTGAAAGACAGAGATGGCGTAGTATCTTGTAGTATCTTGACGAGTTCTTTACTGAATCAAATTTCTTTGTCCTCACATTGCAAGGACACAGGGAGTCATTTCAGTTAAAAGAGGAGTCAAATCTTGGTAAATTTCATCAGGTTGTTAAAACTTTTGGCCACATTTGACCCCATCACAAGAGAATTTCTCAATCAGGTAGAAAGCCAACCTGGATCTACATCTTATCTTTCAGCATCCATTCAAAATAAATTTATCCATATCTTAGGTGCCAGTGTAAAAAACAGTCTGCTTTGACGCATTCGAAAAGCACATTACTACGCTTTGATGATCAACACAGCTCCTGATCAAGCTCATAGAGAACAAATGTCACGAGTTGTGCAATATGTTGACATTGATTTAAAAAAAAAAAGACAGTTTGTGTTCAGGAGTTGTTCCTAGGCTTCTTCCAAATTAGCCAGTTTGGTTAAAGTAATTTTGAATGAGTTAGATAACGATGGCTTAGCGTTGACTGACTGTAAGTTGCAGTTATGGCTGGGAATATAAGCGGTGTTCAACACAAAATCAAGGAATTGAACAGTCAAGTTTTGTTCGTGAATTGTGACAATCATTCACAGAATCTTATTGGTTTGAATGTAGCAAAAGGTGATATAGCTGTCATTTCATTTTTTAACATTTCTCCATCTCCTCGAACATTTGATGGATAATGATGATGAGACAGCTGATAGGTGTTGTGATACCGTCAATCTTGTTAAGTGAATGTTAGTGCTTAATTTTTTGGCATTGATTGAATTTTGGAACAGGGTTCTCGCTCACATTGATCGCATTCAGCAACGGTTGCAAGATTCTGAAATGAATTTCCAAGATGCTGCAGAAGATCTCAAAGCCCTTCAACAGCAGCTTTTTAAAAGATGGCTGTACTATTACCCACCAATCACTAGATTTGTCAGAAGTGGAACGTAGAAATCAAAAAGCATTAAGGGAGACAAAAAAGACTACCTCTTGATGATGACGAAGATGAAAAGCCAGCATCAACCAATGAGATGGACACCATTATGAACGCTGTTCTTCACCATCTTCAACCAAAAATGGAAGAAAGATTCGTCCGTCTTAACAATATCGATGCCAAGTTCGGGTTCTTCCTTGATATTCACTCTCTTTGCTATCCAACACATCCTGACAAAGTTGGCCTTCGATCAAAATGTGATTTATTAGTTTCTCATTACTGTGGCGACATTGACGGTAAACAACTTTTTGAGGAAATAATGGATTGCCAGACGTTGCTCTCTATTCGAACAAAATCTGCGATAACGAGACCAGAAAAAACTCCTGGAATTCATTGTTTGAGATGGAGAATAATGTTTTTCTGAATTTGTGCATTGGCCTTCAGATACTGCTCACAATAGTGGTATCAACTGCAAGCTGCGAACGATTGTTCAGCAAGATGCAGTTAATCCTATCTTATTTGTGGACATCAATGTTGCAGGACCGCATGCATGACCTTGCTCTTCTGAGCACTGAAAGTGAAGAGACAAATGAAACTGATTTTGAAGATATAATTGATCAATTCGCCTCATCACAAGCAAGAAAGATGAGACTTGAAACAATTGTACTTTTTTTTTTATTACATCTCATTTCACACATTAGAGTTTTTTTAATATTTCAATGGGGGAGGCTGGTGCATTAAAAGTTAAAATAAAGAGGTTTCGTAAAAGTAAACATTAAAAAAATATATTTTGAATTACAAACTGCACCAAACTGGCAGCTAAATGAACCCTCGTAAAGTATTTCTTCCTAAAATGCTGCTTTAAAACATTAATTACTTGCAACAAATAGGTACTGTATAATATGGATTTTGTAATTGGGGGGAGTGCATTTTTGTGGCTTGCCCCGGGTGCAGTTTACCCTAGTTATGTCACTGGTGGTAATTGTTATTGCTGAAATGTCATACTCTAAAGAATGCCAACTATCTGACACCAGTATCCTGTCTGTTCTATCATGCTGGGCATGAAATAGATGTTGAAATCTCATATCCTACAGAATACCAAGTAACACTGACATCTTGTCTGCATGCAAAGGACTAATGTTGCTAAATAGTTAAAATAACAATGTGAACTGAACTAACCAATGAACATATAAATATTATCACCTAGAAATTACTTGAAATTTCTTTTAAATTCTCTCGTGTCTAACTCCAAACATTTGAATCAATAATGATGCAGCTTGGCATCAGTTCTCAATGCATCCATGAACAAACACAAGAAGATGCAATGACACATTTGCTGTTTTAGAATCTCAGAACTCATTACTTTTACCTGCAACTCCAAATGGAAAGAAATTCAAGAAGATTTCTTTGTCCATGGCCAATCAGCCATTCACCGCTAGAATTTTTCACTTAAAACTGAGCAAAATGCATTTGATTACTAATAGCCAAATTTCTAGACTGGTAGGTGTCACATCTAGATAAGAGATTAGCAAAAACAGGACTTGCAACATGCACACATTTCCATCTGGTTAACAAATGGAATTTCATCATATCAGCAGAGCATTGGATCTGCTGATATGACCTTCCCTATTGTTTGTGAACCCTGAGATATCCTCAACAGGAATTCACCTTGCATGGAAGACAACAAATTCATGAAATGTTCTCCAAAACTATTTGTTAAAGAAACCTCAAAAAGATGACGATGGCTATCCTTCTTAACAGAAGACAACAACCAAATTTCCAAACCTTGATGGGTAGTATGTAATTTACTGCTCACTCCTGACCTTTTAGCATTTAAACCAGCAATATTCGACCCAAATGTTTATATTCAAATCAGCCAGATCCAGTTTCTCACGCATACCAAACAATGTCATTCTAAAAATAAACAACCAACCACATCATTGAAATTTTAAAGCTACGAGACAGTGTTTGATTAATGCAAAACAATGTGAATAAATAAGTAATACATTTGACAGAGTAATCTGAATGCGAAAGGGGATATGCATACATCAATTTTAAATTCTGTAATTCAACAAAACGTATCAAATATATTACGTTGCATCAGAACAGCGATGAGATTTTCTTGCTTTTGTTTTTATATTCCCACATTCATAAAGATTAGTGGGACCTGTGAATATTCACAGAATTAATGGTAACCTTATTGGGTTATTTCTGAAAACATTATCCAAAAGACCTGAAAGCGTAGCCTCTCTTGTATCTGTATGGAAAGATAGTCGCTCATCTGCTACTCATTGAAAAGTGAAAGAAATTGGAATACGATGATTACTTAATGCACTTTATACACAATTTTATAGACTTAATACATAGCAGTCTCCCTCTTTGTCTTATCCTCTTTTTCTCTTGCTCTTCGCCTTTCTCTTCAACTAATCACATGAAAGTGTTACAGATGGGCTAAGTAATGGAGTAAAAAAAAAATTAGTTAAAAAAATACACATTTCATTCACCACCACCTCTCCCTCCACCTTCAACTAATCATAAAGCATTACGGACAGGCTAAGTAACGGAGAAACAAGCAGAATTATAAGATACTCCAGTACACAACATTTTGCTGGTTCACCTGGGAAATGATTAATAGGTTTATTCCACCCAAATAACTGCTGCGCAGCAAGCAGAAAGTCCAAGGGACACAACACTTTCAGCTATTTTTAAGCTGTGTCAATACGATACCTTTACAAAGCGTTACTGTACAATCATGGTCGGTCCAGTTTATACATTGAACAACAAGCAATGGAAAGAAAGGAAGCAAGGTGTCCCTGTTGCAACCCAACATGAGTTTTGACAGAGTCTCTGAAAGCAGGTATCCTGTACACCCCCAATCAACATGAACGTTTTCTATGACTCCGCACCATAAAGTGCAAGGTTCAAGTTCATTTCAATATCTCTGAATTGTTAAGGGTGAAGTTTGCACCCACCTACATAGAGACATACTTTGTATTTGGATTGCTAAAGAATAATAATGCCCAGTGGGAAGCAGCATTGCCAGAAACATATGCATTACAAAAACAGGCAAGAGTCTTAGGGTTCTTTCCACCATGCTGTTGAAATGCTGTGAAGCATCCAAGCCTTTCAGCTCTGGTTCAAGTATCATGATGGACTTGCAAAAATTTTAAGCACCATGCTCAACAAATGAACCTTGGTATGGAAATACACACATGAAATCTGTGATTTTCCATACATGCAGCCATCATTGACAAGCTTAAGGATATAAATGGCCAAGAACTTCAAACATAGAGCCTCCCTCAACCTGACCATACTGAAGTCAATGATTTAGCAACAGAAATTTAGAAAGGCATCATATATTAACACATTAATAACATATGTTAATGATAATGAACCAAAATGGTAATCTTTTCTATTATTTCCTATATTGTTTGTCAACAAGAGGCAGGAATTTGATTTCTTGATGCTCCTGGTTGACCCTGGCTGTTGACAGTTTGTTGATTGTCCACTCAACATCTAGTGATATTCGTCATTGACTCAATAAATTCCTATGCTGAAATAGTTCACCATTTCTGCATCCTATGAATTTAAAGTAACCTGTGGTCATGGTGTGCAGGGATGAGCAATTTCAGTCAGTGAAAGACCAAGGTGACTCAAATCCAGGCCAGGCATTCATGTCACACCACTTGATTCAGGACACCTGGTGAAGAAGAATTACATTGGTACAGGCAAGTCACTTGACTTGATTGAGTGACTGACTGATGTTCCTGGTGAAACTAGAAAGACACTCTTGGGCAGTCCATAGCTTGCCTATGTCCATCAACTTAAAGCTATAGCTATTGCAGTTGTTTCTTCAGATGTTGCAACCAGACTCCTTCCAGCAGGCTATAACAGTACATTCATCTGTCGAGTTCCTCTTGAACTTGGACACAAACAAGGTCCATGAACAATGGCAGGGTATAATCCTGTAGAGAGATTACAGCAGCCATACTTGTGCAAATCCATGTAACCTGATACCATCAAACTGGCTACTTCTCCATGTGTTAAAAACTGGATAGGTTCTAAAGAGATATCAAATGACTGTCTGGGATGAATGCATAAAGAGCTCTAAAGCCCTTGGGAAGAACAATGTAGAACTTGAGTGACAGCAGATCTCATATAAGAGAACAAAAGCAATATGAAATTCGTGCTTGTCTTAAATAGTGATCATTTTGGATTAAAGTCAACATCTCTCTAAGCTGTCAATAAACGTGAAAGCCAATGAATTCAGCGAGGGAAGACTTCCTTCTGACAGTAATGGTACTATGGACCCAGGTCCTGTAAGTATAATGGTTAAGACAATAAACAAATTGATATCAAAAGTGTTCCTTAACTTGTAACATCTTTAAGTAACATGCAAGCTGTTGTATAAAAAAATAATAAAAAATGGGTTAACAGTACCAACTGGTAGCTGTTGCAGACACTTTTAGGAAATAGTCATAGCACCAAATCAATAGACTGTTGTGGATCACAAAGAAACAGCTTACTATCTTGCAGAATTTTAAAATACATTAGTTATCATTAGTCTTTAGGTCTACCAACACATCATCATTGTTTAATGTCCTCCTTCCATGCTGGCATGGGTTGGATGGTTTGATAGGAGCCAGCCAGGCAGAAACCTTAATCATACTTCTTTGTCTGTTTTGGGATGGTTTTTTTATGGTTGGATGCCATTCCTCTGCAGTGTGGGCCGAGTCTTTTTATGTAGCACCAGCACAGGCAAGGTCAGTTATGGGACAGTTTTTACAGTTGGATGCCCTTCCAAATGCTAACCACTTTGCAGTGTGGACTGGATGCTTTTTAAGTGGCACCTGCACTGGCAGGGTCACCGATTAACTTCTGCTTAAAGAAAAAAAAAAGTTCTAGTGTAATTTATAGCAGCAGTGACTATCCAATGGCACAAGACTAATGGTTAAGAGGTTTCTGCCACTTGTCAATGAGACTATTCTAACAGGGTGCAACAAAGGAGAGGATGTAATTATACATAGAATTTTACTTCTTTCAACAGAGGTGCCCGTTTAGTTTAAAAAGAATTCACTTTCCAGAACATTTAAGCTTTGCTATGTCCATAAATCTCAGGGACAAACACTGACGTTACTGGACATCCTGAGAAATACTGCTTACTCTCTGATTATTTTATGTGGGGTGTTCAAGAGTTGGGAGTCTCCGTAATTTCTTTATTAAGCCCCTGCTGGTAAAAAAAAAAATTATGAACTCTGAAGTTCAGACATACCAAGATTATGGTAGGTACAGATCTAATGGCACTGACAATTATGATAATGAGGCTTCTAGTTGATCTGATCCTTCACATACAGATTCTAATATATAATATTGAATAAGCCAAGGCTCATTGCAATTTAATATCATTTCTTTACCACTTCAAGTATTGAGGCTCCAATATTTGAATGTGAGGTCATCCTCTGAGCATTCCATTTTTCGCACATTAGAAAAATGATGCTTCTATGAAATAATTTTCAAGAAATAATTTTCAAGAAGAAAAGTTCCAAATAAAATAAAACTGTTCTTACATTTACTTAATCTTATGTCCTTATTTAAAGTTTGAATTATATTTCATTTACACAATTAAAATTATTAATATACTATTTACATTGAGTGTGTATGCGCATGTAGCAAAATGCATGGAACACCAGACTGGGAAACAATCTCATTTTTATAATCTCACAGATTCTTATTGGATTTCTTGAGAAATCCAATATTATCATTCTATTCCAGTGAATATATCTTCATCAAGAATAATTCTAAGCCATTAACAGTTACTTCTCAGCCTGAGCAATGCTAGTATGTACAATATCTGCATACGTGATCTCAGTTGAAATAATTGCTTTATTTCCATCCCTTTACGTATCAATAAATTTCCACCATAATCTACGAACGATATTAAAATATCTGGAAAGCCGTTTGCAATGGTGTCGTTTCTTCTTCCACTTTGTACGTTGTGTACATAGAGATATACACGACAAATAAGTGAAATAACGCCATAAACATTGTAGGAAAATTTACGCGAGCCATTTAGGGGGACTTTTATGAGGTCGCTCAACCTGCAAGTAGATAAAGTATCCAAATCTTCAATGAATAACAAAGAACCGTTTAAACAAAAAAATTGACCCCCACACAAGAACAGCATTTATGGGGGGAAATGTCGGTAATGATCATAGCTTGAATATATTTCTAGTCTTATGTCTGTTTGTTCAAGGTCGATTAAACAACAATGAAAATATACGTTTACCGGACACTTTGCTTTTGTTCTTATTTTCCATGAATTTTCGAGTGGAAACTTTTTACTCTACTTATTCAGTAACCGTTCAATTGAATGAAGGCAGACGTCTGTTATCTGTCTGCGCCACTGAAAATAAGGCATTTTTTAAATTAAAATTTCGCTTTGATATTATTATGTCAATGTGGGTAAAAATACCTGTACTACAATCAATAAAGTTCTGAACAAATAAATAATTTTTTTTTTAATATATAAATTCTATTGCCCTTTTTTTTTCTCCCGACCGTTCGTTAATCAAAATGGCTACAGGAAGCGTTCTTGGGTGTGTTTTACAATCCTAGCCAGAAACCACACTAATATAAGCTTTATAATTTGACCATTTCAAAAGAAATAGTCACATTTGATAATTTAATTCTCAATAAACTAAAACAGGGATTGTTATGTATAGAACGCTTTCGATCATATGTCGGTTCAGACAACTCATCTGATTTTGCCCTTTCTACCAATGTCTCCGTCTTGTTTACCTTATCTTTCTGCAACAGAGACCATTATAACATTACCTTTCAGTCATTTGGACGAATATATCTTTCTCGGCGCTTTTAGATTTTGCGAGAGAAGTCAAATCTCCTCAGCGAATTATTGAGTCACATCCGCCAACTCGTATGAAATTAACAAAATAAGAAAACAGCATTGATTTTCTATGGTTCCAGCTTATTTATTTATTAGATATATTATTAATAATTTTAACGTTTTTTTTTATTGTTTTAATTATCATAACTACCGTTTAACTTTTTTTTCATTTACAATGTTGTTGCTGAATTTAAGGACTCGTGTTCTGGACTTCTTGAAATCGAAAAAAAAATTTTTTTTTTGATTGGAATATAGCTTACTAAAATCTACAGCAAATTTCCAAGAGTGAAAAAATTATTTTTTAAAGTTATCAGTAAAATAATGAAAGCAATAACATTCCGATATTGCCGTCAAATTCCGCCGAGGGACTTTGCATTTCATGATTTCACAGTCGATAAAAGAAGGATCAGTTGAACACTGAGGTTGATGTAATCCACTTACCCCTCCCCTAAAATTGCTGGCTTTGGACCAAAATTTGAAACCAATAATATCTAATATAAATTGATGGTTTGGGGGGGGGGGGTCAAAATTAAGAAAATTGCAAATTTTTTGTGGGGGAAAAAAAACGTTTAAAGTCATATTTTCCCTGAATGAAACATACGAATACTAAAGAAATATTTTTTTTTAAAACCCACTCCCCAATTTTTTGCTTTGCATTGTTAGTGACAGTTATTCCAAAACTTCACCAAATATTTTAAAGAGGAACCAAACTGTACTATTATTGAAGAACGCACAAACAATTGACCTGCTTGAAAAAACAAAATCCCGTTATTGAAGAACTGCGTTCATCTTGTACCATTGACAACGATATAAACACGGTGATGGTGCTGTTAGACTAAAAGCTCATATTCGAACGTGAAAAACGTATGGTCACGTTGTTTTATATGTAATAAGATAAAGAAGCATTACCTTGGTACGGCGTAAAGTAGTTACGAGTGACAGGTAATCATATACGGAGATGGATAGATAGACAGGCTAGTTTAATTTCGGCATTTTACTATTAATCGTTTTCATGGCTATTATTGCATCCTTCCTCCATTACGAAGTATGTACGATATTTCGTTTTATTATTCAGAACGTAAAGATCAGTATAATAAAAAGAAAAGTAAAATATTTGGTAGTACTCGACTGAACTCGGCGATGAAATAAAATTGGGAGAATGTTTTATCTTTGGAACTGAAAAGTTTATTTTGGAATTGTTCATGTATAGAATATATGACTAACTTCTTAAAACAATAAGCACCCGTGAGAATTGGGACATCATTAACAAAATATGGAAGAACAATTAACTTTCTTGCGTCGTTGGGATTAATTCGTAATTCAGCAATGTGCTGTTTGGGATGCTGCGTTTGGTGAATAGTAACACATTCAGATGAGGGAGAAAAAAATCCATCGGATGTTGTCTATACAAGGGGTTATCAAAGGTAAGATTTTTCTCTCTTTTTGAGGCCTCATATCCACAAAGACTTGCCTTGTGGAGCTTATGTATAGGGCTTTCCTATAAGTAGGTTATCTCCCTTGGCTAGGCGGCGCTCCATGTAGACAATTAAACTTCCGCAGACTACCCACGCTATTGTTATTGTTTTACGTCTTATCATGGATATAAAGCAGCTTGATGATTCAGCTATCGAAGTACTTACTGTGCCTGAGTTAAAGAAATATTTAAGATTATATGGACAGTATGTTACTGGAAGAAAGGCGGACTTGATTGAAAGGTATACAAATTCTGTCGATGAAGAATGTCAACAAAGTAAATTCATCGGACGATACTTCAGACAGGAATAAGCAGAAGCTTATATCTCCTCTCGGTGAAGTATTGCCTGATCCCAATCTGATTTCAGCAACCATTCACTGATTTGGCCATGAGTATGATGAGGTGTAGAAGAGGTAGGGACAGTCACACTATAAAGTCTAATTAGAGGAATATTAGATTCAATGCTGTAAATTCATTATTTAATCAAATAAACACACACATATATATATATATACAAAAAAATAAGAGGAATGACCAACAAAAGTGGACTACTATATGCTGGTCATTCCTCTTATTTTTGTATGTAATATAATTTTAATCTTCGGATTTTTTTTAATATGCTAGACCTATATATATATAAAGAAAAATATCATAGCTAGGCTTACTCGAAATTCCCACAATCATTCAGAACATTAACAACAATTTCAATGTATTTATTATTTGAATGCAAAATTCTTTATTAAAAATACCTGTACATCAACACAACAATTATTAGATTAAACATTCGTGTTTAGCCCAACGTACACCACTCGAATTTGTTTCTCTCTTGAATTTTAACATGTTCTAATCTGTTAATGAGGAGATAAATCAAAGAGACATTTCACTCATCTACTAACAGCGTATATGATCATGCACTTACTGATATTTTAAATACTTTGTTTGGAAAAACGGATGGCAAGGGGTGATCTTTCGATGGTCCATTAAAATTGACGAAATGCTGGGAACACATTTGGCTATTTGCAGTGTAAACAAAGTCTTTCCTCACAAGTCTCGATCTCTGAAGCCAAATACGACAAATAGCTACGTTTGCAAGATATCTATGTAGTGAAATAACTTTGCCGTCTACATTCTTCCCTCTATAGTGGCTGCATATACAGCAGTATTTGCATCTGCGGAAATTAAAGCAAGTCACTGAGCATGCTTACATGTCATACGGGAGAGTTCCAATCAGGGGTGGATAACAACCTTATAGGAACCCCCTATATTTGGTGAGCAACAGTTGACTGCAGACAATGATATAGGGCAGGTCGATATCAGTAGAGAAGCATTTTAGACTTTCGCTTCATTGCTTTGTTTCCAGCAAATGTCGATCAATGTATGCTGACTTCTATAGTTTCACTTACTGGATCATAAAACAAGTAGTGGAAGTCGGGATAAAGTTAGGTGGTCTCATTGAAAATCTGTGTGGACAATTGGTTTGATTTTTGTTATCGATCCCGAAAGGATAAAAGGCAAAGTCGACCTCGGCGGAATTTGAACTCAAAACAAAGACAAACGAAATGCCTGTAAAAATTAACACTTCCGGATCTTGTTCAAAACGGGGGCACCAGTTTTCATTTATGTTTTATGTAGTGTTTTTGGTACCGAAAGACTTTCAAACTTCGTATACTTATCTATTTTGTGTTATAGAACAGAAAATAATTTTTGTATTCGAATTTATTTCATGTAAAAAATTGTCTTATTTCGATAATTTCAATTAGTTCAATTTCGCGAGTTCAATTCCCGGTGACGTGTTGTGTCCTTGAGCAAAACACTTTATTTCACGTTGCTCCAGTCCACTCAGCTGGCAAAATGAGTAGTACCCGTATTTCAAAGGGCCAGCCATGTCACACTGTGTCACGCTGAATCTCCCTGAGAACTACGTTAAGGGCACACGTGTCTGTGGATTGCTCAGCCACTTGCACGTTAATTTCACGAGCAGGCTTTTCCGTTGATCGTATCAGCTGGGACCCTCGTCGTCGTAACCGACGGAGTGCTCCTATTAAAGAACGAAAGTATTTTTCAGGTACGCTGGTTGTTTATGACGATCAAAAAATAACATTATGTCAATGCTTAATGTTTTTAATTATTTCAGCAAGCAAGCAAGAAGCAAAACAAGCAAGCGCATGGAACAACTCCGGACGTGTTGCGATCGTATTGTAACCTCATCAGCGAAGCATAGCACTTGTCATATTTGAAAGAAGAATTAACAGGTAAAACTGACGTAAAAGAAATAATGAAATTGCTTAGATATAAATCAGACACCAATCAGCATAAAAAACAATACTTACGTTCGTATTAACATTAAAGCTAGAAACATTAAAAAGTTAATGGCGATCTTGCGGAGAAAGTCATGTAGATGTCATTGATCAAATCAGCAATTTTACCTATTTATTCGGCAATTTCCGGTCATAATTTTCTATTTTCATGTGCTGTTCGAATCCGACATTTCCTTTCATCTCCGTGAGTGAACTGAACAGTCCCCTCTCTCCCTCTCTCTCTCTCTCTATATATATAGGCGGAGGTAAAAATACGCAAACCACCCGTTTTCGGCGCAACCCTAACTCTAGACACCGGGTGTGCGTATTCTTTACCTTCGCCATATATTGTTTTATTTACATATATATATATACAAATAAAATAAAACAATACAAGAAAAAAAACAACAACGCGAGCATGTGGTACATGCAAAGTATTAATGAGACGCTCAGGCAATGAAAGGGTATTTTACGTTTCGAGCAAAGCTCTTCTTCAGAAACAGGAGACAGAGGAAAGTCCAAGAGAAAAGGAAGACGAAGGAAAAAAATCGCCAACAATATATACACACACACACACACGCAGCTTTTTTGTTTTCACAAATCGTTTGCTGGTACTACTAAAGCAGAGTGGTCCCGAACGCGCACCCGCGCTAGCTAGTCGTGAGTGGTCGATCCTACAAAAAGTGCGCGTACGCGTGTGAAAATGAATACATGTGTTTATGTTTAGGGTTAGCTAGCGCGGACGCGCGACTGCGCGTTCGGGACCACTCTGCTTTAGTAGTACCTCGTTTGCTTGTGTATTTTTTTGTGCATGTGTTTGTGTGTATGGATGTATAGGTCAGTGTGAGGACGTATGTACAATATGTATTTTTGTATGTG